>NC_051329.1:30282296-30321073 GCF_015220235.1 Choloepus didactylus | reverse complement strand
GATGCACTCAGAGTGTGTGAGCTGGAACCCTTAAGGATTTAAATATCTGCCTCCCTCAGCATGACCATCCTCAAGCCCTCGGATTCCTCTGGATCTTGTTCCCAATTCTTCTTATCACCTGCTAATGGGCTGAGGGAGAACTGGATGTCGAGGATGTTCTTTAAATCCTGTCCTTCCTTCTTTAAATCCTGTCCTCCCTTCTTTAAATCCTGTCCTTCCTTCCTGGCTGCCTCAGCCTTGGAGGCAAGGACCTGTTGTAGTCCTCCTCCCACTGGACACTGCTGTCTGCTGGTCCTCAGTGCCCCTTCTTGCTTCACTCCACATTCATTCACTAACAGCCCAATGTTTTAACATCTTCCCTAATGAACTATCCAGAGGAATGTCCCTGGGAGCCCCCACAGGTACCTCCTTCCCTTCAACCCCAGCCTGTCAAATGTCTCTATTACCCATTCTGAGTCTTGTTTAAGTTTCTCTACACACTCAACCTCAGACTCATCAGAATTTCCTGACCACCAAGGCAATACTTAATAGTCCATTTTTATACCTTGTTCTGTGCACAGAGTTGCCTGGTTGCTGTGAGGCAGGTTTTTTTCTTCCCTTCCCCTTTTCTTGTCCACAACTGGCAGACCTAAGCATTTGATCGCAGGTCTCACCAGCAGTCAGAGGCAGGCCCCCAGCAATGGAGTCCAAGACCGTTCAAACATCAGGGTGCACTGTTTGGAACCACACTCAATGCCCCTTGGATGACTTCACATGTGCACAAGTCCTGTCAGAATTGTCCAACTTCAGGCCCCCTTTAATACACCAGCAGTCACGGACCCACATTCAGTGATCCTTTGACAACCTCCTGCCTACAGAACCCCTTTCCCAACTATCCATCCTCAAGCAACCATTGATCAACCAGAAATCATGGACCCACACTCAATGCCCCTTGGAATATTTCTGGTGTACACAAGTACTGTCAGAACTGCCCACATTCAAGCTGATGCCAATCCACTGGCAACCTTAGACCTGCACTCAGTTTCCCTTTGACCACCACATGCCTGTGGAACCCATGACCCAAATGCACACCTACAAGCCCCTTTTGATCAAACAGAAGTCATTGACCTAAACTCAATGCCCCTTGGATGACTTCCAGTGTGCCCATATCCTGTCATGACTGTCAGTCTCTGAGCCACCACCAATCACTGGCAGCCATGGACATGATCACAGTGATGCTTCCACTGCCTCCCACCTGCCGCACCCCTGTCCCAACCATCCACCTTCCAGCCTGTGCTGATGTACCAGCAGTCACGGAACAACAGATACTGCTCCTTGGATGACCTCCAGTTTGTAAAACTACTGTCAGAGCTGTCCAGTTTTGAGATCCCACTGATCCACTGGCAACTGTGGAAACACTCTGCAACCCTTTGAACACCTCCTGCCAGTGGAACCCCTGTCACCTGTCCCAACCATCCACCTTTGTGACCCTGCTGAAGAAAAATAAGTTGTGGACTCACACTCAATGCCCCTTGAATGATCTGTGGTGTGTGCATGCAGCTCCTGTCAGAACTGTCCATATTCCAGTCCGTGTTGATCTATTTGCACCCATGAACCTGCATTCAGAGTCATTTGGACCAGATCCTGGCTGCAGTACCCCCATTCCATCCATCCACCTTCAAGGCCCCACTGATAAACCAGCAACCATGGAAAAAAAAGACACTGCCCCTTGGATGACCTCAGGTGTGCACAACTACAGCCAGAACTGTCCACTTTCAAGTCTGCCAATCCATCAGCAGCCATGTACCCACAACTGGTGACCTTTGGACTTCCTCCAGCCTGCAGAGCCCCTGTCCCAGCTGTGTAAATTTAAACCCCCACGGATCAACTGGGAATCATGGACCCACACTCAGTGCCCCTTGAATGACCACTGGTGCGCCCAAGTAGTCTCAGAACTGTCCAGCTTGGAGCCACTTCCAATACACCAGCAGTTGCAAACCCATACTCAGTGACCATTGGACCACACCCTGCTTGCAGAACCCCTGTCCCAACCATCCAATTTTGAGCTGCCACTGATCCACAATCAGTCGTTGACCCATATTCAATGCACTTTTGATGACCTCCCACCTGCAGGAGCCCAACTGTCCACCATCAATCCCCCACTGATCCAGTGGCAGCAATGGACCTGTACTTGGCAATCCTCTGACCATCTCCTGCCTGCAGAACCCCTATCCCAACTGTCCACTTTCAAGCCCCCGCTGATTCACCAGCAGTTGTGCACCCACACTCGTTGCTCCTTGGATGACCTCCCATGTGCACAAATCAGAATTTTCTACTTTTGAACCCCCACTGATCTACCAGCAGCTGCAGACCTGCACTTGGTGACCATTGGACCACCTCCTGCCTGCAGAACAGTTTTCCCAACCATCTACCTTCAAGCCCTTGCTGATCCACCAGGAGTCATGGGCCCACACTCCCTGTGTCATTGATGACATTCAGTGTGCACAACTCCTGTCAGAACTGTCCACCATCGAGCCCCCACTGACCCACCAGCAGTCATGGACCCAAGCTTGGCAACCCTTGGATCACTTCCTGCCTGAGGACCCTATACACCAACTGTCCATTTTTGAGACCACACTTATTCACCGGCAGCTGCTCACCTGCACATGGTGAAACTTGGACCACCTCCCACCTGCAGAACTCCTGCCTCAACCATTCATCTTAGAGCTCCCAGTGATACACCAGCAGCTGTGGACCCACACTCCGAGACCCTTGGATGACATCCCATGTGCAGAACGCTTGTCCCAACTGTCCATCTTTGAGACCCCGCTGATTAACCAGCAGTTGTGGACCCACACTCGGAGACCCCTGGATGACATCCCATGTGCAGAACGCTTGTCCCAACTGTCCATCTTTGAGACCCCGCTGATTAACCAGCAGTTGTGGACCCACACTCGGAGACCCCTGGATGACATCCCATGTGCAGAACGCTTGTCCCAACTGTCCATCTTTGAGACCCCGCTGATTAACCAGCAGCTGTGGATCCACACTCGGAGACCCCTGGATGACATCCCATGTGCAGAACGCTTGTCCCAACTGTCCATCTTTGAGACCCCGCTGATTAACCGGCAGCCTCAGACCCACACTGAGAGAGCCTTGGACCAATTTCCACCTGCAGAACCCCTGCCCCCAAGAGTGTTTGACCCACCAGCAGCCTTGGACCCACCCTCAATGGCCCCTGGACCCTCTCCTCCCCATGGATCCCAATCTCAACTGCTCCCCTTCGAGCCCCTGCGGATTAACCAGCGGCTGTGGACCCACACTCGGAGACCCCTGGATGACATCCCATGTGCAGAACACTTGTCCCAACTGTCCACATTTGAGACCCCGCTGATTAACCGGCAGCCTCAGACCCACATTCAGAGACCCTTGGACCACTTTCCACCTGCAGAACCCCTGCCCCAAGAGCCTTTGACCCACCAGCAGCCTTGGACCCACCCTCAATGGCCCCTGGACCTCCTCCTGCATGTGGAATCCCTATCTTAACTGTCAACCTTCAAGCCCCCACTGATCCAACGGCAGTTATTGATCTACATTCCATGCCCCTTGGATGACCTCTCTCCAGCCCAACTCCTGTCACAACTGTCCACCTTTGAGCATGAAGCCTGTGGACTCTGAACAAGGCCACCAGGATTGAAAACAGAGGTCCACATCATCTCAACTGTGTGCCCATGGGCAACTGACTCACCCTCTCTGCTTCTTCACTTATGAAATTGTATAATAATAATAATAAAATATTAAAATTTCTTCTGGTGTGATGGTGATTGAATGAATGTTTGTAAAGCCTTTGGTACCTGGTCAGTCACAGGGAAAGGGTGGTGTAAGTGTTAAGTCTGTTTCCAGACTCAACTATCTCCTCCAAGGGGAAGCCGTGGCTCCTGGGGGAAGAGCCCTGTTGCAGCTGGTTGTTTTCCTAGCAACTCCATTTTTCAGCCTGCGTTTGAAAGGGCAAAGGAGGAGTTAGGGGCAGGGTGGCCCACACAGCCTGCATGGTGTCTCACGGCCACCGGCTGGATGGATGTGGCCCAGGACACAGGTGTGGCAGTGAGCCAGAACCAAAGGAGCCACTGGAGGCCTTTGAGGCAAAAATGGCCAGTGCAGCTGGACCGAGCTCGTGAGAGCTGTGCTGAGGAGAGATCTGTCTGGACCGGCTCATGGCCCTGCCTGCCATGCTGGCTGCCTCAGCCTTGGAGGCAAGGACCTGTTGTAGCCCTCCTCCCGCTGGACACTGCTGTCTGCTGGTCCTCAGTGCCCCTCCTTGCTTCACTCCTCCTTCACTGCTCCAGTTCTTTGCTGACCCCATGGTTTCCCCCTGTGCCCCAATGCTGTCTACACAGGCTTCCATTTCAGCCCTCCCACTCTGGGGTCTCCTTAGCAGTTATTCACCTTTAAAGCTACATATGGTTTTCTGGGAGTACAGGGAAAATTGGAAATAAGTCACGTGATATAATTTTTACATCAAAGAGAAAAGTGTGGCTTTCAATCCACAGAACTGCAGGCTCCGGTTGTGGAAAAGGCCTTATGGGTCTGACCCTCCTGCCCCCGATGGTGTCTCAGCACCCTCAACCCCAGGCTGCTCGCCACCTCCCTGGAAGATGGCACATTTGGCCACCATCCAAGAGCAGACCCCTGCCTCCCGCAACTTCCACCCGGTCATCTTTGTTCTGCCCACTTTATTCTGGGTCACTCAAAATGAAGGTATATCTATATATTTTTATTAGAGAACTTAAAAGATCACAGAGAAATCATGCAGGAAATACAAAGTTACTGTCCACCACTCTAGCACTGTTTTCCCTATTACCCACACTTTGCATTACCATGGTATCTGTGTTAGCACTGATAAAACAGTAACTTATCTTTATACTATCAACTCTAGGCCATTGTCTACATTAGGGTTTACTGTTTCTCTTGTACAGCCCTATGATATTTAAAACATTTTAATTCAAATAACCTGTCATTCAGTCTTTTTTAAAATTATGCTTCGTAACTTTGGACGCTGAATGTTATGGATGAAAATTTGTGAAGGCTTTGGATAATATTCTCCTCCTACCAAGGGGACAATGAGGGCAAAAGGGGTCCAGGTGGCCACAGCAGCCACCCCAATTCCAACTTGGGAAACTGGGATTATCCCCCTAGTAAAGTCTAATTGTGGAGGGAGGGTGATTCTGGTGGGGAACTCACCTGGAAGCCCCAAAGGCCAGTCTCCCCTCTCTGCATCAGCCAGGAGCAGGCCTGTGGCTCTCTCACTTGCTTGGGTCTCTCAGGGACTCGAGCCCTAGTTGGTCCCTCCAGGAGAGCAGGTTTGCTTCAGGGATTCTCCATCTAGGCAGGAATTCCAGACCATTCCCGGGGCTGGCCCCGTCCTTCCCAGTCTTGCAAGACCCAGGCAATCTTCAGATGAGTTCCCCTTTACAAAGGTCAGCCAAGGTCATCTTTTCTGATCCCCCTGAGGCCCCCAAGTGAAACGGCACTGCTGAAAGGAGGTGAATTGCTTGTGTCACTGCAGGGCTGTGTCCCACCATCCTCCCCCAGCACACATGGATCAGACATTTCAGCCTGGGTCTGTCTGCACACCAGATGTTTCCCCATATGGCCTGCATCAACGGTCCATGGACAGGTGATTCCCAGGAATCCCAGCATGTCAGGACTCCTGCTTGGAAAGACCTCCCCAGCCCCTGTGAACCCCATGGACCACCCCACCCCTCTCCATGCCAGTGAGTTTCCTTTCTCCTTCCCGCACTGCTCACCCCTGGTTGTTCACGTCCTACAGCCTCCCACACTCCTCCCTCAGCAATCTGCCCAGCTGGGGGTGCACCCCTCTCACACCCCAGACCACGGCTCTGCCTCCAGGCCCCACAAAGTCCCATCCCTCATTCCCTGATTCCCAGGCCCAACCGCCTTTTTCCCTGAGCCCACTCACAGCATCTCCCACCTCACCTGGGCCAAGTGTTCATGGAACTCAAAGGATCTGTGGGAACCACCCAACGGAGCCAATTCCCTTTTCCTGAAAGGGGAAGAGAAAAACCAGAGGAGCGATGACCTGGACAAGGGAAACCGCCCCGTGGGACAGTTGCTGTCTGGTGTGCGCAGCTGCAAAGGCTGCTGGACCGGCTGTTCACACCCCACAGTGTGAATTCACAACCGCAGCATGGTGCTGTGCAGAGCTGACTGTACACTGTGGATGATTGTATGGTATGTGAATGCATCTCAATAAAACTAAATTTTGTAAAAAAGGATGACAAAGATTTCAGACTTCAATTAGAGGCATGAATGAAACGGACTTGGTTGAGACTAAGGTAAATGAGAGTAAAGAGTAAAGGATGATATTGATTGTGTTTTAAAATGTCAACCTCTATGTGAGATCAAAGGAAGAGATATTTATTTGGTGCAAAATCTATATTGTCTGTAGCACACTATATTATTTAACTTGTATGGTCAGTTTATTCAAACACCATAAGTATATGGAACCTTGAATAGGAGATGAGATCTGTTTGGTTTTTACAGGTTAGTGTGAAGCCCTGATACATCCCAGAGTAATTTGGGCAGAGAATAAAATCCCCCTTGAGGGTCAGGGGGGAAACATGGTAATATTAAACTTCCCTGCCTGGGGAATTCCTGATATTCTTGGAAGCATTGAGGACCACTAGTTGGGTAGGCTGAGCCCTTGATTTTTGGGCTTGCCTTATGAAGCTTGTTACTGCAGAGGAGAGCCTAAGCCTATTTACAGTTAGGCCTAAGACACCCCCAGAAAACCTTTTTTCTTGCTCAGATGCAGCTTCTCTCTCTAAGCCAACTCTGCAGGTAAACTCACTGCCCCCACCCTGCCAAATGGGACAAGACTCCCAGGTGTGTAAATCTCTCTGGCAACATGGGACATGACTCCCAGGGTTGAGCCTGGCCCTGGCATCATCAGATTAAGAAAGCCTTCTGAACCAGTAGGGGGAAAAGAAATGAAAAGAGGGATTCAGTGGCTGCGAGTTTTCAAATGGAGTTGAGAGGACATTGTGGAGGTTATTCTTATGCATTATATAGATATCCCTTTTTAGATTTATTGTAATAGAATAATTAGAAGGAAATACCTGAAACCATTGAACAGCAACCCAGTATCCTTGCTTCTTGAATATGATTATATAACCATGTAGCTTACATGATTTGACCATTTAAGGGGGCAGTGAGATCACCTGCCAAGGTGGCTTACTTAGACAGAGAGGGCCACATCTGAGCAACAAAGAGGCATTCAGGAGGAGACTCTTAGGCACAATCATAGGCAGGCCTAGCCTCTCCTTTGCAGCCACAGTCTTCCCAAGGGCAAGTCCCATGGTAGAGGGCTCAGCCCATCAAACTACCACTGGTGCTGTTAACCAATTCATTTTTAAACAGAGCTGGGAATAGGGTGAGGCAACAAGGAGACTAAGGTGCAAAGTGCCATTTGTCCTTTCACTTTCACAGACCTGAGAGTGGGTTGCTCCTCCATTTTGTGTTTGAGAATCTTTGTTTTCCCTATTCTAGTCCTGTACCTGGTTATAAATAATCCATAGATCCATATTTTGGAAATGAAAACATTTATGGAAATGATTTAAAGCAGTTTTTTGAAATTTATTTTTTAATGCATATGTTTGAAATGAAGAAAGATGGACAAATCAAATCACTGCTTTCCAGAAAAATATCTGATGATGGACATGTTCTGTATTTGAACTGTCCAATAGCCTCTAAACACATGTGACTTGATCTCTTGTTCTGTGACTAGTGTGTTTTATGTATTGAGTTTTTAATTTAACTCTGATCTTCATTAGCAAAGAATCCCAAATAAGTTATGTAGATTCGCTCCCCCTATGAGGTAGACTTTAACTCCCCTCCTCCCCTACTTCCAACCCCCCTCCATTACCTGAGTGTAGTTTTGGACTTAGGTACTTGTTTCCAATTAACAGTGGATGAAAAGGGGAAAATAACATTACAGTGGAGAAACTTCTCACAGAATTCAAGGCTAACTCCCCAGTGATAAGTCAGTTTGAAAGCAGGTATCCGTGCTGCAATGTCATGAGAAAGGCTTATCACTTTTGTGGTTTTCCAAAAAACCCATAACCCCAGTGTGATGGTGAGAAAAACAGCAGAGAAACCCAAATTGAGGGACAATCTACAAAACACCTGATCATTAGTTATTCCTTAAAATTTCCAAGGTCATGAAAAACTAGGAGTCTGCCAAACTGTTCAGAGACCTGAGGAAGCGAAGGGATGTGATGACTAAATGTGCTGTGGTATCCTGGATGGAATTCTGGAACAAAGGACATTATTTGAAAAACCAGTGAAACCCAAATAAAGACTAGAGTTTATTTCATAGTAAAATACAAACACTGGCAGTTAATGTTAGGCCTAAGGAAGCCATTTCTCATGTATAAATTTTAGACATTCCATATGTCTTTAAATCTGTGATGTCTTAATTTTGACTATGAACAGAAATCTTCAAGCTCAGAGTATCAATCATGTTTAGCTGTTGTGATCTTGATACCATTAGAAAACATGGTTCTGAACAGTCAGGCCTGCCTGAGCCCACATCAAATAGAGAAACAAGTCTCCTTGCTTTGGTGAGAAGGTGAATTTATTGAACATGCATCACTAGGCAACTGGAGGAAAAAAAATCTTTCCAAGACCAGTTCAGTGTGAGAAGAGTGTTCTGTGCTTTTATAACCCAAAAACAGACAAAGAAATGGCCAGAATCCAGAAGAAAGCAGAAGGTAAAAATCAGACACAAAGCTGTTTGTGATGAAACATCTATTGTCTTGACGTCCTCCCCTCATTCAGGCTTGTTTTTCAAGAAAAAGGCAGCCGCCAGCAGACTAGCTGGTGATATCCCTTGCATTTTCCTGCAGGCGATTCTGGCAAAGTTCCTGGGAACAAAGAGTAAGGTTTTTATTGTTGAAATTAGAGCAATAGCAAATTATTTTAAGTAGCGCTTTTTATGCTTAGAATATCTCAAGGCTGCTTGAGTGAAGTGATCTTAATAAACACTTTTTTCCCCTTTATAGGAGATGCTCACAAGATACCATTTCATAAGAATAAGAAAATGTCTCATAAAAAGGGGGGATTTGTTTGATAGCTGGATAAGAGAAAATATTCAATAGAATTCGTTAGCTGGAAAATGGTTAGTATAGTCTTCAATAGCCAATAGAAGAACAAAAATTGTTTATTAAGATCACCTCACTCAAGCAGCTTGAAGTTCCTCTGACCATGAAAAGCCCTTGTTAAAAACTTGCTGTTGCTCTAATCTCAACAACAAAAAATTATTCTCTGCTCCCAGGAACGTTCCCAGCATTGCCTGCAGTAAGATCTGAGGGATGTAACCATATCGTCCCATAATCAGGACCTTGAAAAACAAGCCTGAATGAGGGGAAACCTGAAGATAACAAGAAGATGCTGACCAAACAGCTTTCTCTCTTCTACTTTTTTTTTCCTTTCTGCTTTCTTCTGGCTTCTGGCCATTTATTTGTCTGCTTGAGTTTATAAAAGCCCAAATAAGTCTTCTCACTCTGAACTGGTCTTGGAAAGCTTTTTTTTCCCTCCGGGTCCTTGCTGATGGATCTTCAATAAACCCACTTTCTCACCAAAGCAAAGAGACTTGTTTTTCTGCTTGATATGGGATCAGGCGGGCCTAACTATTTAGAACCGTGTTTTCTAATTGTAACAGTGTTAATTATGTTTTTAGGTTTCAACCACATCACACTGGCAATTACAGCTCTGGGAGGTATGTTCTTTGTATAGTTGATTTAGTGTAGCATCGTTGGTCCTCTGGGAACAGGTCGGTGGACTTCGGGGGTCCATGGGACTGTCTCATGCGCCCTCCGGCACCAGGCAACATAGCCCATCTGGAGGCAGTGCCCACTGAATGGCCAAAGTGACTGAGTCTTTCCTGGAAGGCAGAGCATAGGTGTCTGTAGTAAAAGGTGTTTTCAGGAACAGCACGTTCCCATCTGCTTCTGGAGCATGTCCATGTGATGTGGGTGACACCTTTATAGTTCTAGGGGCCACAGAAAAGTGTCTTGGCAGTAACTCCGACGGGGAGAGAGCAGGCAGGCACAGTACTAGGAGCCTGTGTAAACATGCAAGCACTTCAATTACAACAGAGGGCTGTTTCTTTCTTTGCATTTTAATAGGGTTGTATTAGATAATAGGTAGAACATAATTTATATACTTGCCTTGCCTCTTTTAAAAAGTCTTTCTTTGTTATTGCTGGAGATGGAGCTCTGACTTCTAGCTAACTGCAAGCACTTTCAGAGAAGTATCAGAGTAAAACAATGTAACTGAGAAGGAAATTTGGCTGTTTCTGTAACATATAACATTTTAAAAAACAAGTAAAACCATAACTAGCAGTACTATATTGTTGTTTACTCTTACGCAGATCAGTAAGCAAAAGAAGATTAGAAAAATTTTAATTTTTTTAATATTGTCTAATCATTTCTTGTGCAGCTTGTGATATTAACCATTTTTACCACTTCATTTTTTTTTCAAGGTGAAAGAACAAATTCTTTGAACTGTTGAGAATAAAAAGATATTTTTTAGGGCTTGACCTTGAGAAAGTAAAAGGTTAAAATTTGTTAGGTTTGAATCTGACCGTGATACCACAAATTTAGAAACTGATAAAGAAATAGCTTTTAAAAAACTCCCACATTTTTGGAAAATAATAAAATATCACCACATAACCATTGCGATAAAAGAGAATCACTAGGGAAATGAGGGAATATCTGGAATTGAATGATAATGAACATATTACAGTCAAAAATTGTGAACCAAAGCTAAATGAGCATGAAAGCCAAATTTTCAGCATTAAACATATGGGAGGAGGTTATAAACAATGAGCTAAACTTCTTTCTAAAAAGTTGCAAAGAGTAGCAACAGAGCAAACCCACAGGGTCAAGGATGAAGAAATTATAAAGAATGGGGAAAGTAGAAATGAAATCGAGAAGAAAATAGCTTTACAGAAAATTACCAAAATAAAAAGTTGGTTCTTCACAAGATTATTAAGACAAACAAACTTCTGGCAGAACTGGTCAATAAATTAAAGAAGAAAAAGTACAAGTAAACCCAAGACCTGCAAACTTTCCCCTTTCCCTATAAAGACCCAGGTAGTAACTATTTTAGGCTTTGAGTGCAGTGAGCCCAGTCTCTGTTGCAAGCAACTCTGGTGATGTAGCAGGAAAGCAGCCAGAGACAATACTGCACGGAACGGACAGGTCTGTTTTCCAACAAAAAAGTTACTTACGGAAACAAATGTGACTTTCATGTTAATTTCACACCACCAAAATAACATTCTCCTTCTAACCTCGTCCTCCAACCACGTAAAATTGTAACCACCATTCTTAGCTAGCTGAAAGTTGTGCAAAACCAGGTGAGGGGATGGATTGGCTTTGCTCCCAGATGCAAACTGAAGGGAGGGGGATCAAGGCCCAGGTGCGTTGTCAAGCTCCAAAACCGTGGAGCATGCACAACTGCTTTTTTGGAAAAGGTGAGACACCTGAGCTTATGAGAGTTGCATTCTAGGAAGGGAAACATATTCCTGGAGGGACCGAACCTCTGTTACCCAAGCCCTTCCAGAGACACCAAGTCTTTGCCACTCTCTCTGTTCCCCGCAGCTAGACTGTGCAGCACCGGGTGGCCGCCAGGGGCGCCAGAGCGCACACAGGCGGGTGACTAGCACCTGCCTCTGGAAGGCTCCTGGCGGCCAATCAGACCCCAGCGGGCTCCTGGAGGTGTTGGCAGCGCCCCAGGCTTGAGGAGGCTTCCTTGTCCCGGTCTTTGCCTGGGGCTAAACTCGGGCCTGGTGCCTTGGCCAAAAGGAACTGAGCACAAACCCTGAGTCACTTTCCAATTGTATGTATTTTTCACTTGGTGAAACGCCCTACAGCTTACAAATCACTCATGCCAAGCAAGGGGAGCTGGCTCTTGGCTGTCCTGGGGGCTGCTGGTCAGCAGACAGCCCTTCCCTCTGGGAGTTTCTTCTTCTCCGCCCTAAGCGAGTGCATGGACGCACACACAGGCACTACTACCCCCAAACCTTAGGGCCACATCACCAGCCGGACCAGCCTTAGCCCCATCTCTTTTCTTTAGTAATTTGCTCTGCTTTCAGCACAGTAATCTGAACTTAGCCTTGAAGCTCTGAGGCAGGCCTGGAGCGGGGATGTGGTAGGAAGACACACGTCCTCAACTAAAGAAAGGGCAGAATGGAGGTGCCGGTTCCCACCGCTGGCCAGGCCAGTAAGTGGGACTAAGCCAGCAGGGGCTCCCCATCCAAAGGGGTGCTTGTGTTTGGGGGCAGTGCCCTCACTTCACCCCGGTAGCCTGACTCCCCGTTTGGCCCCGGCAGGTGGAGTGACCTCTGTGTCTTTGGCCCCAGGCGGGCTCATCTCGCCCCGCGCTGTTTCAGGCAGGGCGGGGCGTAGGGGAAGGCGCGCGGTTGGGGCGCGGGGAGCCGGACACCGCCCATTTGAGGCCCGCCTCAGCAGGAGGTAGAGCAGGGGCCAGGCGCGGGGCGGTGCCTCGGCGGGGCGGCCGCGCGGCTTCACCTGCCGCTGGGATCCCGCGCAACCAAGGCGCGGGCGGCTGCGAGGGCCACGGACGCCCCAGACGGAGGGAGCGCGCCGCAGTCCCCACTTGGCCTGGCTCCGAGGAGCACGGGCGGCGAGCGCAGAGGACGCAGCCAGGCTAGAGGCGCGGGGCAGGCGCGGGGAGCGGCGGCGGCGGCGGCAGGAAGTGGGCTCCGGGCACTGGTCGGGCGCCTGGACACGGCGCGGCGGGGAAGATGACCGCGGGCTCCTGCGCGCTCTTGCGGCTCTCGCTATCCAGCTAGCTCAGGGTAAGTTGCCGCCCCCGGTCTCTTGGGAGTCGGGGCCACCGAGGGACCGACCCCGTAGCCTGCGGGGCGCGAATATGCGGTGCGAGAGTCTTCTCAGCTTCCCAGGTTGTGTCAGTAACAGCGCCGCGCGGTCCGTGGCACCCATCCCGGCACCCGAGTTCCTCGAAGCCGCCAGCGGTAGGCAGGAGTGGAAAGGCGCCTGGGCGGCGTGGAGCGGTGGAGCGGGGCGAGAGTGTGGACGGGTGGCCGGGGTACGGTCGCGAGCCCAGCCGGGAGCGGGACCCGGCGGGCATCCTTCGCAGCCTGGTGCCCGTGGCAGCTACCCGGAGCCCGTCTCTCAGGCGCTGGCATAGCCTGCCCGCTGGCGTAGCCGGCGCGCCCTCCACTGCCCGGGAGCCGTGCGCCTCCGGAGTTATTAGCGCGCCAGCAGGGCTCAGGGCTGAGGGCTAGGGGATCCTTGCTGGGGCCAGCTGGGGTACAGGGGACCATCAGGTCCGGCCGCTTCTGCGATTGGATTGGGGATCCGCGGTCCCAGCACCGCCCCGCTTTTGTTCCGGGTGTCGGCCAAGACCGTCTCTGCGACTGGGTGGCGGATGTGGACGCTGGTCACCCCTGCCGCCGAGCCCCGCCGCGGCGCGGGCTGCAGCAGGAGTCCTGGCGGGGCCAGCATGGCTGGGAGCGGGACGGGGTGGCGGGTTCCGGGCCCGCTAGGGCGGGGAGGGCGCTCTGGGGTCGCAAGCTGGACTCACGCTTTGTTCCTGGGGAGACGCGCGGGCCCTCTCTCCAGCTTGTGCTCTGCATTTCGCAATGTGTAGTTCCTGGGTGGCGGGGGGAGGTTCTCAGAAGCTGGCGTTTGGTGTGTGGGGAGGTCTAGGCGAGGCCTGGGTGGAGGCAGAGGGGCCGCGGGAGTTGCAGGCACCCCCTTTCGTGACCCATAGGCCTCGCTGCCTCCTCCCGGACCGCGCTGGTGTAACCTTGGCAGTAAACAAGTGCGAGCAGACAAGGCCGGCTCCGAGGCTGCAGGGCGGCCCAGGATGTCCTGGGCGCCTGACCCTGGATGGGAGGAAAGTTGCATGGACAAGTTTAGCCTCCTCCGGGGATGTGAGTGCTATTGGAGCTGCGTTCCGGAGGAACGGATGGGCGACTTGGAGCTTTACCCCAGCAATGAGGGCCCGGTCCTTTCTGCCTCCTTTTTGGTGCATTTGGGTGGAGGTGTGCCTGCATCCCATGCCAGCCCCTGGGTGCCCAGGAGCTCCAGGCTAGGAAGCCTGGGCGCGCGGGTTTGGAGGAGGCGTTGGGTGGGGAGGCGAGTTGTGCTCTGGCAGCAGGCTGAAGCTGCAGGCTGCAGGCTGCGCTCCGAGTTCCCTGTGCTCTTTCCCCTGTGGCGGGCTGGCTTCCTAATTACACAGGCAACTGCCTCTCCCTGCAGCCCTGAAGCCCCAGAGCTTGCCTGCGGCGCTTGTTCCCTGCAGCCAGGGAGGGGCCCTTTCACCCATCCCCATCCTCCTCTGTCCTCTAGGTGCCATGCAGACGTGAGTCCTCGTTGGGCAGGAAAGCTGAGCAAGTGTCCTAGGACAGGACGATGCCCACCCTTTCTGTCCTGGATGGGCTGGAGGTGGGGGCAAAGGAAGAGGGGAGAGGAAGGAGCTGGGCCCCTCACCCACCCCCTCGGTGTACCCCGGCCTCCTCACAACCGCTTTCAAAACTAGTTGCTTTGCCCAGTTCTCGGTTGATCCTCAGGACTCCTCTTTATTGGTTTCTCGCCCCCTCCTCACTTCTGGGGTGAGCCTGCCCAGTGGAGACTTCAGGAGGTGGCTGGTTCTCCTCCCCTAAAGCACAGAGCATGGGGCCCACAGGGAAAATGGCTCTGCAAAGGGCAGGCGTGGACTCTGCCTGTCCCCAGCTCCTGGCCCCACCTGGAGTCCCCCCCTCTCTTCAGGGGCTTCCTTGGCTGACACTGGGCTCTTGCTCTGCCCTGTGAACCACACAGGGCCCCCAAACTTGCTGTCAGCTTGCCCTGCACTCCCTGTGGCACGTCTTCCCAGTTGCTTGGGAGAGAGGCTTCCAGTCCCCACCAGTGCTCCAGTAAATCCCCAGAGGCCAGAGAGGCAGGGACAGGCCAGCCCAGCCAGGAGGAGACAGGTCATCGGCATTTTTGTGGCAGTGGAGACCTTGCCCACAGCAGATCCTCCATAAAAGACCATATTAGATTTCTTTGGTTTGCCCTTTTTTTTTTTTTTTTTTGCAAAAAAAAAAAAAGTATTTTCCCGTGAAATAAAACGTACAACCAAAAGAGCTCAGGGTGTGGGGCAGTAGGGAGGATTGGGGGGGGGACACCATTTTGGGGTAGGACTCCTGTGCTTCTCATCCCTCCACCCCATGCCTTTGCAAAGGGAGACATTTCAGAAGGAAAGGGAAATACATGCTGTGCTGGGTGCTTTTTCTGGAGCACGTTATCCCTTGGGTACACCAAGTAACATCAGAACCAGCAGATTGGCAGAGCCCTTGGAAATCATAGCCCACCCCCAACCCCTAAATCATAGCCCACCCCCAACCCCTAATATTCACATGGGCACACGGACTCAAAAAGAATATGCCTGAGGGCACATACCAAATCAAAGACGTGAAGTTAGGACTAGGAACATCTAGGACTAGGAACATCTGGGCCACCTCAGCACTGGACTTGGTGTTGGGTGAATGAGCCCATGTAGTGAGAAGGTTTTCTGCTGGCAGCCCCTGCTCAGTGGTCCCTGCCCTCAGTCTAAGAGGAGGCTCTGTAAGGACCAAGAAACCCGTGGCGATTATGAACTTCAGGAATATTTTTTAGCACCAGATTGGGGCGCTCTCCTGCCAACCCAGTTTCTTGGGGCCTCTCAGGCAGGGGCGATGCTCTTGAAGGCCCCTGTGGCCATGTGGGAGGTGGGGAAAGAAGCCAGCAGGGCTGGGGAAAGCCTCGTCCTAGGCCTTTCCACTCATCGCCTCCTCCCCGACTTCAGTGGGGCCCAGAGAGGACACGGTGGGGAAGGCCAGGGTGTCACCTTGTTTCTTGTTTCTGGGCAGGGCGCCACCTCCTCCCCAGCAGGAGAGAAGGTTCAGAATCGCTTTTCCTCAGGCCGGGAGGTAATGAGCAGTTCTTGTTCCCAAAATCCCACCAGGCTGCCGTGTGGAAGGCGACGTTGGTCATGACGACGGTGCACTCCAGGATGGCCAAGATGGTGTTCACTCCAGCTTCACAGTACATGTTGTGCCGAAAGTAGACAGCCAGCGCCGTGAGGAAGGAGACGAAGTTGACGATGAAGAGCCTCTGTTTCCAGCTGTAGGACTTGCGATCTGTGAGCTTCTGGGTCAGTCGCCAGAGAATGCAGGTGAGGAGCACGTGACTGAGGGATGTGAGGTCCTCGGAGGGGGAGATGTAGGTGAGCACTAGCAGCACAAGGTTCTCCACGACCTTGAGGCCGAAGTTGAGGCGGGAAAGTGGGCGGCAGCCAGGGCACGGGCATGGGCAGCCGAGGGAGTGGCTGCAGTAGACAGAGGCCACCAAGAAGCGGGGTGCCGAGTGCAGGCCGATGCAGAAGCACCACTCGTAGCACTGGGCACCTCCCCGCCGATGGCTGAGCTCACTGACGGCAGGTGATTGGGCACCTTTCAGTTTCGTTCCATCACCGCTTTCTTGGCCAGTGCAGTGTTTTCTTACAGGCTTCTGTGGGTCTTGATGCTCAGGACGGGGCGCGGCTAGCAAGCTTTTGTGAACATGCCCCAAATTGCTTGTCTTTAGAATGGAAGAAGGACAGCTGGAAAGGGTGCTATGAGAATTAGGCAGAGTAGGAGTGTGTGTTCCTAGGATGCTCTGAATCTACCAAGAAGTCCTCTCCCAGGCAGAGGTTCTGTGCCATCCTGGAGCCTTCCTTCTGTAAACAGCACACTGGTTTCAGAGGCTGGAGGGCTTGCTTCCTTCTGGGGTCAGTGTGTCCTGGCCGGCTGCCAATCCTTGGTTCCTTTGCTTTTCTGTCACGTGGAGCTGTCTTCACCTTTGCCTTCCAGGTTCCTTTTCTGGAATGTTTTTGCTTTAACCTCCCTGATCTCTGTTCGTAGGCCCATATGGGGGATCTTTGGAGCCCATATCCCTACAGTTACACATGTGGAGAGTGGGGCCCATCTTGGAGCCCATTCACCTGTGGTGTGGACAGGTGGAGGCTGAGAACTGGATCGGAGCCCATATAACTGTCAGGTAGACACGGCAACTGGGGACAGGAATGGAGCCCTTATCCCCAGATGTAAACAGCTGTATACTGGGACCCAGCACGGAGCCTGTATCCCTAAATTGTAGACGGGTGGAGGCATGGGGTCCAACTTGGATTCGATATACCTGTGGGGTAGATAGGTAGATGCCATGGTCTGGCTTGGAGCCCACATAACAGTGGAGTAGACAGGTGGAGGCTGGGGCCCTGCTCAGAGCCCATACACCTGTCGAGTAGAGAGGTGGCTGTTCAGCAGAGCTTGCTTCCAATCTACCTGTGGAGTACACAGGTAGAGGCTGGGAACCAGCTGCAGTCCATATCCCCACAATGCAGACAGGTAGGAGGCCTTTGGCCCAGCTTGGAGCCCATATTCCTGTGAGGTAGACAGGTAGAGGCTGGGGTGTAGACATATGGAGACTGGTGTCTGGCTCAGAATGCATATCCCAGCAGTGTAGATGGATGGATATATGTGGCCAGGATGGATCCCTTGTAGCTTTGATGTGGACAGTTGGAGGCTGGGACCCAGATCTGTGTCCATATACTCACAGTGCAGAGGAGTATAGGCTGGAGCCCAGCTTGGGGCCCTTAAAACTGTGGTGTTGACAGGTGTAGGCTGGAGCCCGGCTCAGAGCCCATATACCTGTGGCATAAACAGGTGGACAGTGGGTCCCAGCTTGGAATCCATATTACCACAATGTAGTCGGTGGGTGGCTAGGGCTGGACTCAGAGCCCATATACCTGTGGGGTAGACAGGTGATAAGTAGGATCCAACTTAGAGCCCATATCCACACAGTGAGGATGGCCAGTGGCGTGGGACCCAGCTTGGTTCCAGTATTCCTGTTGTGTAGACAGGTGAGGGCTATGATCCAGCTTGCAGCCCATATTCCCGGAAATTTATACAGGAGGAGGCTGAGGCCCATCTCAGAGACCATATACCTGTGGAGTACACAGATATAGCCTGAGGCCTGGCTCAGGCCCATAACTCCACAGTGTAGATGGTTGGAGGCTGGGGCACTGCTTGGAGCCCATATGCCTCCAGTGGAGGCAAGTGGAGGCTGGGCCCAGCACAGAACCTCTATCCCCGCGGTTTAGACATGTGAAGGTTGGGGCCGAGCATGTATCCTACATACCTGTGGGATAGATGGGTGGAGGGTGGCTCAAGGTTGGAGCCCATATCCCCACAACGTAGACATGTAGATTCTGGGATCCGGCTGAGAGCCCATGTCCCAACAGTGTAGATGGGTAGAGGCGTGGGGGGCAGCTTGGATCCGGTATACCTACTGTGTAGACAGGTGAAGCCTGGGCTCCAGCTTGGAGCCTATATTCCCACAATGTAGCCGGGTAGAGGCTGGGGCCCAGCTTGGGGCTATATACCTGTGGTGTTGACAGGTGGAGGCTGAGGCCTGCATTGGAACCCATATACCTGTGGGGTAGACAGGTGGAGGCTGATGCCAAGCTTGGACCCCAAATTTCTGCAATGTAGACCAGGGTTGGCTGAGTCCCAGCTTGTGGTCCAGACACAACTTGGTAGACAGGTGGAGGCTAAGGTCCAACTCAGAGCCTATATCCCCATAGTGTAGACAGAGGGAGGACTGGGCCTGTCTCGGAGCACAAATTCAAACAAGGTAGACGGCTGTTGGCTCTGCCCAGCTTGAAGCCCATATAACTCTGGGGTAGAAGGTTGGAGCACAGGGTCCGGCTCTCAGACCATATTCCCACAGTGTACACAGGTGGTGGTGTGGGGCAAAGCAAGGACCCCATATACCTGTGGTATACACGTGGAGGCAGAGGCCCAGCATGGAGCCCATATACCTGTGGGGTAGACAGGTGGTGACTGGGCATCACTTGGAGCTCATTTTTCACAATATGGAAAGGTGGAGATTGGTGCCCACATTGGAACCCATATAGCTGTAGATAAGACAGGTGGAGGCTTGGGTGGCTCAGAGCCCATATCCCCACAGTGTTTGTGGGTTTAGGCTGTGACTCGGCTCAGAGCCCATATTCTGATTGTGTATATGTGTGTACGCTGGGGCGCGTCTTGGACCTCTTACACCTGTGGGGTAGGTAGAGGAGGCTGAGACCCAACTTGGAGCCTATATGCCCATGGTGTAGATGACTGTAGGCTGCAGCCAAGCTTGGAACCCATATACTGTAGGGTTTGAGAGGTGGAGGCTGGGGCCCAGCTTGTAGCTCATACAACTAGCATCTAGACAGGTGGACGATGGTGTCCATCTTGGAGCCCATATACCTGTGGTAGACAGGTAGAGGCTAGGGTCTGGCTCGGAGCCTATATCCCTACAGTGTAGATGAGTGGAGACTTTGGCCCACCTCAAAACCCATAACCCCACAGTGTTGACAGGTTGAGAGGGGGTCCTGGCTAGGATCCCATATTCCCACAATGTGTATGGGTGGAAGCTGTGGCCCAGATCAGAGTCCATATATCTGTGGGGTAGACAGTTGGTGCCTGGGGCCCAGCTTGGAACCCAGATACCTGCCGTGTAAATGGGCAGAAGCTGGGTCCTAGCTCAGAGACCTGATACCTGGGGGGTAGATGGGTGGAGGCTGGGGCCTGGTTCAGAGCCCAAATGCCCACAAAGAAGTGGGGAAGGGGCTGGGGCCAAGCTTGTTGTCCATATACCTGTGGGGTAAACTGGTGGAGGCGAGGGCCCGGCTCAGAGCCCATATCCCCACAGTGTGGACTGGTTGTGGCATGGGGCCCAGTTTGGAGCCCATAGGAACGTGCTGTAGAAAGGTGGAGACTGGGGCCTGTCCCGGAGCCCATATTCCCTCGATGTCAGCGAGTGGAGGCTGGGGTCTGACTCAGAGCTCATATACCCACAAGGTCAATGGGTAGAGACCAGGGCCAAGGTTGGAACTCATAGAACTGTGGAGTTGACAGGGGGAGGCTGGGGTCCGGCTCAGAGCCCGTAGCCCTACAGTGTAGATGGGTATAGGCTATGCCCCAGGTAAGAGCCCATATTCCGCAACGTACACAGGTGGAAGCAGGGGCGTGGTCCAGAGCCCGTATCCCCACGTTGTAAATGGGTGGAGGCTGTGGCCTGGATCAGAGCCCATATACGTGAGGTATAGACTGGTGGAAGCTGGGGCCCAGTTTGAAAGCCATATACCTGTGGGCCCCAGATCAGTGCCCATTAGACCACAGTGTAGATGGGTGGATTCTGATGCCTGGCTTTGAGCCCATGTGCCCACAGTGTTGACAGGTAGAGGCATGGGGCCCAGCTTGTAGCCCATGTCTTACAGTGTAGAAAGTTGGAGTCCTGGGGCCCAGCTTGGAGTCCATATACCTGTGGTGTAGACAGAGGTTGGAGCCCAGTTTCAGCCTTTATCGGTATGGGGTATAGATGTGGAGGCTGGGGACTGGCTCAGAGCCCAAATTCCCACAGTGTCTATGATTGGAGGCTGGGTCCCAAGTTGGATCCAGTATAGGTGTGGGGTAACAGGTGAGACAACAGCCCTTCTCAGAGCTCATGTCCAGACACTTAGATGAGTGGAGGCTAGGGCCCAGCTTGCAGACCATATACATGTGGGGTAGATGAGTGGAGATTTGGACCCAACCCAGAACCCATATCCTCATAGTGTAGAGAGGTCAAGACTGGGGCCTGTCTCAGAGCTCATATCTCCACAGTGTAGACAGTTGGAGGCTGGGGCACGGCTTGGATCCCGTATAACTTGGGTGTGGACAGGAGGAGCCTGGAGTTCCACTTAGTGCACATTTACCTCTGGGGTAGATGAGTTAGGGTTTAGGCAGAGCTCAGAGCCCGTCTGCCCGCAGTGTATACAGGTGGAGGTGTGGGACCCAGCTTGGGGCCTATGAACCTGTGGGGTCCACAGGTAGAGGCTGGGGCCTGGCTCCGAGCCAAAAATATGTGGTATAGACAGGTGGAAGCCTGAGGACAAACTTGGAGCCCATATACCTGTGGGGTAAATGGGTGGCGGCTGGGGTTGGGCTCAGAGCCAAGATACCTGTGGGGTAGATGGGTGGAAGATGGGGCATTGCTCAGAGCCCAAATGCCCACAAAGAAGAGGGGAGAAGGTGGGGATCAAGCTTGGTGTCCATGTACCTGCGGGGTAGAGAGGTGGAGGTGAGGGCCCGCCTCAGACCCCATATCCCCACAGTGTAAGTGGTTGGAGGCTAGGACCCAGCTCAGAGCACATACCCCCACAGTGCAGGCGTGGGGCCCAGCTTGGAGCCGATATAACTGTGGTGGAGACGTGTGAAGGCTGGGGCCAGATTGAAGGCCATATAACTATGGAGTAGACAGGTGGAGGATGGGGTAAGAATGGAGCCCATATTTCTGTGGGGTAGACAGGTGCAGTAGGGCCCAGCTCAGAGCACATATCCCCACAGTGTTTATGGGTGGAGGCTGGGCCTGGCTCCGAAGCTATATTCTCTCAATGTAGATGAGTAACAGGCTTGGGGCCCAGCTTGGAGTCTATATAACTGTGGTATAGACAGGTGGAGGCTTGGGTCCAACTCGGATCCCATATACTTGCGGGTAGACAGGTGGGGGCTGGGCTCCAGCTCAGAGCCCATAAACTTCTGATGTAGACAGGACCCAGCTTGGAGCCCTATACTTGTATAGACAGATGGAGGTTGGGGCCAGATTTGGGGCACAAATAAATGTGGTATAGACAGGTAGGGGCATTGGGCCCAGCTAGGACCCCATATACCTGCGGGCTAGATGTTTGGCAGTTTGGGACCATCTCAGAACCTATATCATGGCAGTGTAGACAGGTGGAGGCTAGTACCTGGCATGGAGCCCATATACCAGTGGTGTAGACAAGAGGAGTCTGGGGTTCTGCTTAGAGCCCATATACATTTGGTGTAGACTGGTGGAGGCAGGGGTCCAACTTGGAGCATATATACCTGTGGGGAGAAATGTGGAGGCTTGGGTTGAGAGGTAGATGCTGGGTGCTGCTCAAACGCATGTCCCCACAGTGTAGACTGGTAGAAGACGGGGCCCTGCTTGGAGCCCATATCCCCAGAATGTAGATGGGTCTAGGCATGGGTCCTGCGTCAGGGCCCCGAAAACTGTGGTGTAGACAGGCGCGGGCTGTGCCCAACTCGGCGTCCATAATCCCACAGTGTACAAGGTGGAGGCTGGGGCCCGGCTCGGAGCTCATATCCCTACAGTTACACATGTGGAGACTGGGGCCCATCTTGGAGCTCATTCACCTGTGGTGTGGGCAGCTGGAGGCTGAGAACTGGCTCGGGGCCCATGTAACTGTCGGGTAGACACAGCAACTGGGGACAGGAATGGAGCTCTTATCCCCAAATGTAGACAGCTGGATACTGGGACCCAGCACGGAGCCTGTATCCCTAAATTGTAGATGGGTGGAGGCATGGGGTCCAACATGGATTCGATATAGCTGTGGGGTAGATAGGTAGATGCTGTTGTCTGGCTTGGAGCCCAGGTAACAGTGGGGTAGACAGGTGGAGGCTGCGGCCTGGTTTGGACACCAAATAATTCTGCAGTAGACATGTGAATGCCTGGGGCCCAACCTGAATCTCATATACCTATGGGTTAGATTGGTGGAGGTTTGGCTCCAACTCAGAGCACATATCCGCCCAGTGTAGACAGATGTAGGCTTGGGCCCATTTTGGAGCACATTTACCCAGGTGTAAGCAGATGGACACTGTGGCTGAGCTTTGAACCCATGGTCCTGTGGTCTAGATAGGTGAAGGCTGTGGCCTGGCTCAGTGCCCATATCCACACAGTGCAGACAAGGGGAAGTGTGGGGCCGTGCTTGCAGCCCATATACCTGGTGTGTAGACAGGTGAAGGCTGGGGCCCAACTAGGAGCCGAAATCCCCACAGTGTAGACAGGTAGAAAATGGGGCCCAGCTGGGAGCCTATATACCTATGGGTATATGGGTGGATGTTGGGGCCTGGCTGCAAGCCCAAATCCCCACAGTGTAGACGGGGGGAGGACAGATCCCAGCTTGAAGCCCATATTACTACAATATAGACTGATGGAGGCTGGGGCCTGGCAGGATGACCATGTTCTGGCAATGTAGATGGGTGAAGGTTGGGACCCAGCTTGGAGCCCAAATCCCCACAGTATAGTCAGGTAGAAAATGGGGCACAGCTTGGAACCCATATACCTGTGGGTAGATGGTTGGATGTTGGGGCCTGAATCCCAGTCCAAATCCCCACAGTGTAGATGGGGGGAGGACAGAGTTCATATTACTGCAATACAGACTGTTGGAGGCTGGGGCCTGGCAGGATGCCCATATTCCTGCAATGTAGATGGGTGAAGGTTGGGACCCAGCTTGGAGCCCATATACTGGTGGTAGAGACAGGTGGAGGCTGGGATCCAGCTTGGATCCCCTACCCCGAAAGTCATTATGGGTGGAAGCTGGAGCTCTGCTTGGAGCCCATATCCCCACAGTGTAGAGCGTGTCGGCTGGGAAAAGCTTGGTATAGAGCAGTGGAGGCTGGGGCCTGGCTCGGGGCCCAAATAACTGTGGTGTAGACTGGTGGAGGCTGAGACCCAGCAGGAGCCCATAAACCTGTGGAGTAGGTGGCTGGGGACTGGGCAAGGCTCAGAACCCGTATTGCCACAGTGTAGATGGGTGCAGGCTGGGGCTTGGCTAAGAGCCCATATCCTCACAGTGTAGCTTGGTGGAGACATGGAACCCATATACGTGTGGTGTAGACATTTAGAGGCTGGGGCCCAGCTTGGAGCTATATACCTGTGGTGTTGACAGGTGGAGGCTGAGGCCTGCATTGGAACCCATATACCTGTGGGGTAGACAAGTGAAGGCTGATGCCAAACTTGGACCCAAAATTTCAGCAATGTAGACTAGGGTTGGCTGAGTCCTAGCTTGTGTTCCAGATACAACTGGGTAGACAGGTGGAGGCTAGGGTCCAACTCAGAGCCTATATCCCCATAGTGTAGACAGTGGGAGGACTGGGCCTGGCTCGGAGCACAAATTCAAACATGGTAGACGGGTGTTGGCTCTGCCCAGCTTGAAGCCCCTATAACTCTGGGGTAGAAGGGTGGAGCACAGGGTCCGGCTCTCAGACCATGTTCCCACAGTGTACACGGGTGGTGGTGTGGGGTAAAGCAAGGACACCATATACCTGTGGTATACACATGGAGGCTGAGGCCCAACTTGGAGCCCATATACCTGTGGGGTAGACAGGTGGTGACTGGACCTGACTCAGAGCTCATATTTCCCCATATAGAAAGGTGGAGACTGGGGCCCACATTGGAACACATATACCTTTGGGTTAGACAGGTGGAGGTTAGGGCTTGCTCAGAGCCCATATCCCCACAGTGTTTGTGGGTTTAGGCTGTGACTCGGCTCAGAGGCCATATTTCGACTGTGTAGATGTGTGTACGCTGGGGCACGTCTTGGTGCCCTTATACCTGTGGGCTTGATAGGTGGAGTGTGGGTCCTGGCTCAGAACCCATACATCTGTAGTGTAGATTGGTTGAGGCTAGGGCCTGGCTAGGATCCCATGTAACTCTGGGTTAGACAGATGGATGCTGGGGCCTGCAATGTGGATGGGTGGAGGCTGGGGCCTGGCTCGACTTCCAAACAACTGGTTTTGACAGCCATGGGCACAGGGCCCGTGTAACTATGGGCAGAGGGATGGAGGCTGGGGCCTGCCAAGGAGCCCATATCCCCTCAGAATAGATGGGTGGAGGCTTGGAACCCGGCTTGGAACACATATGCCTGCAGTGTAGACAGGTGGAGCCTTGGCTGTAGCTCAGAAGCAGAACAACTGTTGTTTGGACAGTTGTAGGCATGGGGCCCAGCTTAGAGCCCATAGAACTGTGGTGTAGAACAGTGGAAGCTGGGGCCCAGCATCAGCCCAAATAGCTCTGGGGTTGACAGGTGGAGGCTGGAGCCTGGTTCAATGCCCAAATAACTGTGTTTTAGACAGGATGAGGTGTCGGGCCCAGCATGGAGACCATATTTCCATAGTGAAGATGGGTGCAGGCTGGGTACAGCTTGTAGCTGCTATCTCCACGGCATAGACGGGTATGGCTGGTGCCTGTCTCAGAGCCCATATCCACACAGTGTAGACAGGTGGAGGTTTCAGGTAAAGCTTGGAATGCAAATAGCTGTGGTGTAGACGGGTGCATGCTGAGGCCCAGCTTGGAGCCCATATACCTGTGGGGTAGATGGCTGTAGGCCGGGGCACAGCTCAGAGCCCATATTCCCACAATGTAGATGGTTGCAGGCTGGATCCTTGCTCGAGTCCGTATCCCCACCGTGAAGATGTGTGGAGGATCTGGCCCAGCTTGGAGTGCATACTCCCACAGAGTAGACATGTGGAGACATGGGGCGCCGCTTGGAACTCATATACCTGGGGTGTAGAGAGATGGAGGCTATGTCCTGCCTTGGAGCCCATATAGTCACAGTGTAGACAGCTAGAGACTGGGGCTCAACTTGGAGCCCATATCATATGACTGTTGGCTAGAAAGTTGAGGCTGGGGTCCAGTTCTTGCTCATATTTCTGCACTGAAGGTGGTTTGAGGCTGGTGCCCACCTTGTAACTCATATACCTGTGAGGCTAACAGGTGAAGGCTAGAGAGCAGCTCAGAACTCATATCCCCAGAGTGTAGATGGGGGAAGGTGTGGGGCCTGGCTTGGAGCCATTTATCTGTGGTGTAGACAGGTAGAAGCTAGGACTAAGCTTGGGGCCCAGATGACTATGGTGTAGACAGGTGGAGGCTGGGGACCAACTCCGAGCCAGTATCCCAAGCATGTAGATAGTGGAGGCGTGGGGCCTTCCTGGAGCCATACACCTGTGGTGTAGACAGGTGGAGGCTGGGCCCTGCACCGAGCCCATATCCATCTAGTTTAGCCTTGTTTTGGCATGGGGCTGAGCTTGGAGCCCATATAAATGTGGTGTAGATGAGAGGAGGCTGGGGCCTCGATCGGAGCCCATAACCCCACAGTGTAGACAGGTAGAGGCTTCGGCCCATGTTCGAGCCCAGCTAACTGTGGTAGACAGGAGGAGGCTGTGCCCAGTAACAAGCCCATATCTCCACAGTGTAGACGGGTGTAGGTTGAGCCCACCTTGGAGCCCATATACCTGTGGTGTAGACACGTGGAAGTTAGGGCCTGGCTCAGAGCTCAGATGTCTGTGGTGTAGACAGGTATATGCTGGGTACCAGCTGGGAGTCCACATTCCCACAGTGTAGCCTGGTTGTGGCATGGACTCTGAGCTGGGTCCCAGCCTGCAACTGCCTATACTGTGGGAATATGGGCTCTGAGCTGCGCCCAAGGCTTCAACCTGTTTAAAACATGGATATCTGGGCACCGAACCAGGCAGCCTCCAAGCTCGGCCTCAGTCTACACCCGTCCTCATCGTGGGGATGTGGGCTCCATTTCTGGCCCCAGCCTCTACTTGTCTACCCCATAGGTATATGGTCTTCAAGATGGACCTCATGCTCCATGCGTCTACAGTGTATGGATATGGGCTCTGAGCCAGTTCAAAGCTTCCACCCATCTCCACTGTGGGAATATGGGCCCGAAGCTTGGCCCTACCCTCCACCTATCTACCCCAGGGTGTATGGGCTCTAAGCGGAATCCCAGGCTCCTCTTGTCTACACTACTGGTATATGGGCTCCATGCCAGGTACCAGCCTCCACCCATCTACACCGTGGTAATATGGGCTCTGAGATTATCCCAAGCATCCACACATCTACTCCACAGGTATATGGGCTCCTAGTTGGGCCCCAAACCTCCACCTGTCTATACAACATTTATTTGTGCCCCAAGGCAGTCTCCTGCCTTGACCTGTCTACACCCATATGGAAAAGTTCCAAACCAGGTCCAACCTCCATCTCTCTACCCCTTAGGTATATGTGCTGCAAGCTGGACCCCAGCCTAAAACAATCTACAGTGTGGGCATAGGGAATCCAAACTGGGTCTGTTCTCCACCTGTCTACACCAGACTTATATGGGATCCAAGCTGGGCCCCACGACTTCAACCCGTCTACATTGTGGGGAGATGGGCTCCAAGCCATGCCCCAGCTGCCACCTTCCTACATGATGGGAATATGGGCTCCAAGCTGGGCCCCAGCCTCCACTTTTCTACACCATAGGTAACTGATCTAAAAGCTGGACCTGATCTATATCCATCTACATATATCTATATCCATCTACATATATCCCACAGATATATGCTCTCCAAGCTGGGCTCACTGTCTCCTGCTTTCTACACAACAGTTATTTGGGCTCCGAGCTGGGCCCCAGCCTTGATCTAATTGAGGGGATATCAGCTGTGAGCCTGGCCCCTGCCTCCACCTGTCTACCCCACAGTTATATGGGCTCAAAGCTGGGCCCCAGCATCCACCCGTCTACATTGAGGGGATATCGGCTCCAAGCCATGGCCCAGCCTGAATTCATCTTCACTGTGGGGATATAGGCTCCCAGCCAGGCCTGAGCCTCCACCTGTCTATACTTTGGGGCTATGGGCTCTGAGCTGTGTCTAATCCTCCACCCATGTAGCCCAGAGGTCTATGGGCACTAAGTAGAACCCCAGGCTCCTTCTCTCTACACCACAGGTACATGGCCTCTGAGCTGGGCCCCATCCCCACCCATCTTCACTGTGGGGATATGTGCCGTGTGCGAAGCCCCAGCCTCCACCCTTCTACATTACAGGAATACGGGCTCTGATCCGGGCCCAATATTCACCCATCTACCTGGCAGGTATATGGGCTACAAACTGGGCCCTACATATCTACCCATATCACACACTGTGGTGATATGGGCTTGCAAGCCAGGTGTTAGTCTCCACCTGTCTACCCCACAGGTATATTGGATCCAAGTTGCACCCCAGCCTCTACTTGTATACATTGTAGGAATTTGGGCTCCGAGCCAGGTCACGGCCTCCACCTGCCTATCCCAAAGCTATATGGGCTGATGCTGGGCCCCAGCTTCCACCTGTCTACACCACAGGTATATGGGATCCAAGCTGGGCCCCAGTCTACACCCATCTTTAGTGAGGGGATATGGGCTCCAATGTGGGCCCCAGTCTCCACCTGTATATCCCATAAGTTTATGGGTTCCAAGCTAGACCCCAGGCTCCATGTGTCTACACTGTGAGGATATGGGCTCCGAGCCGGTACCCAGGCCCCAACTCTCTAACCAAAAAATACATAGGCTCAGAGGCTGGACCCGTCTTCCACCCACCTACATTGTGGGAACATGGGCTCCAAGCTTAGCCCCACCCTCCCCATGTCTACACCACTCTTATGTGAACTCTAAGCTCCTGCTAGCCTCCATCCGTCTACCTATTAGGATATGGCCTCAGAGCCAGGTGCCAGCCTCTGACTTTCTACACCAAGGATATATGGGCTGCAATTGGTCCCCATCCTATACTCGTATATACTGTGGGAATATAGGCTCTGAGTCAGTCCACAGCCTCCACATGTCTACATTGCAGGAATATGGGCTCTGAGTCAGGACCCACGCCTCCACCTGTCTGCCCCTCATGGATATGCGTTCCAAGCTGGGCCCCATGCCTCTAACTGTCTACACTGTGTGGATATGAGATCCAACCCAGTCCAAGCCCATACCCGTCTACACTGTGGGAACATGGGCTCTGAGCTGAGCCTCAGCCTCCAGCCATCTACAGCACAGATATATGGCTCAAAACTGGGTGGTATGCATCCACGTGTCTACACCACAGTAATTTGAGCTCTCAGCCAGGCTCCAGACATGACCTGTCTACACCACAGTTGTATTGGCTATAAGCCAGTCCCTAACCTCACCTGTCAACCTAGAGATATACGGATTCCAAGGTAGGCCCAAGCCCACAGTGTCTACATTGATGAGCTATGGGCTCCAAGCTGGGCCCCAGCCTATAGTAATCTATGCTGTGGTGATGTGGGCTCTGAGCTGGGCCACAGCCTCCACCAATCTACCCCACAGTTATATGGACTCCAAGCCTGGCCCCAGCATCCACCTGTCTTCATTGAGGAAACTGGGCCCCGAGCTGTCTACACCAGAGGTGTGCAGACACCAAGCTGGGCTTCAATCTCCATCTGTGAATCCTACAGGTATATGGGCTTGAAGCTGGTCCCTACCTCCACTTGTCTATACCACAGGTATATGTGCCCTTAGTGGAACCCAAGGCTCTTCCTGTCTACTCCATACGTCCATGGGCTCCGAGCCCGGCTCTAGGCTCCACCTGTCTACACTGTGGGTATATGTGCTCTAAGCTGGCTCCATCCTCCACATGTCTACCCTACAGGTTCATGGGCTCCAAACTGGGCCCCAGCCACAAACAATCTACAAAGTGGTTCTGGGGGCTCTGCACTGGGCCTACCTTCCACCTGTCTTCACCACAGGTGTATGGGCTCCAAACTGGGCTCATCCAACACCTCTGTACCTTGTTTGAATTTGGGCTCCGAGCCGGACCCAGTCCTCCAGCTGTCTACACTATGGGGATATAGGCTACAAGTTGGAACCTAGCCTCCACCTGTTCACCCAGTTGTATCTGGGCACCAAGCTAGGACTCAGCCAGCCACGGTCTACATTCCAGGAATATGGGCTCCAAGCTTGACCCCAGGCCTCCACCTGTCTACACCACAGGTATAAAGGCTCCTAGCCAGGCCCTGTGGGGATTGAAGCACCAAGCTGGGCCCAAGCCTCCACCAGTCTAAACTGGGGATATGAGCTCTGAGCTGGGCCGAAGCCTCTACCATCTACACTACTCATTTCTGGGTTCCAAGCTGGGCCCTAGTCACCACCTATCTGCAATATGTGTAGATGGACTGTGACCAAGCCCCAGCCTCCATCCACATACACTGTGGGTTTATGGGCCCTGAGCAAGGCCACAGGCTCCACTTGTCTACCCCACAGGTATATGGACCCCAAGCCAGGCCCACACGCCCCCACCCATCCACACTTGTGGATATGGGCTCCGAGCCACACCCAACTTCTACCTCTCTACCCCACAGATGTATGGATTATAAGCTGGACCCCAACCTTCACCTGTCAGCACCACAGGTACATGCACTCCGAGCCGGGGCCCCACCTCCACCCATGTATGTTGTGGGGGTCTGGACTCTGATGTGGGCTGCAGCCTCTACCTGTTCTACCCCATGGGTATAAGGACCCCAAGACGGGCTCCCTGCAGGACAGGGCAGTTTCCCACATGGCCAGTGCAGCCCAGGGAGCTGTGCTCTCAGATTCCTTTCCAGCCTGCAGCATGGGCTGGGGCCTCTCCCCCGCTGAATGACTCTGTCACCTTATGTGTCCTCTTTCGGGGTGACTCTGATGTGTCTCCACATTTCTAGCAGAGCCCCAAACTCCAGCAAAAGTCAAACAGCAGAGGACATGTGGGCTGCACATGTGTACTCCTGGCACCCTCTGTGGCATGGTCCCATGGTGATCAGGAAACCCCCATGGGGAGGGTGGTGTGTGCTGGGGAGTCGGCTGCACCCTTTGCAGAAGCCATGTTCCATTCTGTCCCTGGCAACCACGTGTGGGCCTGTCCTCTTCTTGATGGTGAGGAGACCACAGGACAGCAGGCAGGGCCAGGGTTAAACCCCAGCCTCTGTCTCGGGCAGGAACAGCAGCTGGGGTGTGGGGTTCAGGGTGGGGCCTGCTGCCTGTTTGGAGGATGGGCAGGGAGCCTGTGCCAGGCCTTGTGCCCACTACTGCAGTCGCCTTGTTCACACTCTTGTTTTTAACCGTCTAAAGGTGTGTTTGTGGGTGTGACTGAGTGTAGTGTACACTGCTTGATGCCCCCGCACCCAGGCCACAATGGTTAGGAGTTCCCCCCACATGCAGACATGGGTCACACAGTCTTGAAGCCCAGGGGGCCATTGTGAGCATCACCTGGATCAGGGAAGCTTCTGGCCATTGAGTTTTGCTGGAGAGCAGCTGCCTTGTTGCAGGAAACAGGAGGAAAAGGCAGAGATTCAGGTGAGTGTTCAGAGTTGAGTGTGGGAGGTAAAGGGGTTCCCCTGCTCTGTGCAGTCCTGTGGCCATGACTGGGCGGCTACGGAGCCCTTGACATGTGGCACCTCCCAGCTGAGGTGTGTGGAGAGTGTAAAACGTGTGTGGGGTTCCCAAGAGTTAGTGTGAACAAAACAAAACTAGAATGAGATGGATGGGGAGAAACTCTATCCTGAGTGGTCGGACCCAGGCTTTATCGGGGAGGCATCTGCTGATGTGGAATGTCTTGGCCCCACAGGAGCAGAGTCATATAAGGTGGGGGGCAGGGACGTGCTTGAGCACCTGCCTGTGCTGCTGCCGTGCTCAGGAGCGGGGCCCAGAGAACCCAGATCAAGCCAGGGGGACCGTGTGCCCCTCATGGGGAACAGCAGGCAGGAATCTGACGAGCACACGCAGGCATCACTCCGGGGGTGATGAGGACAAAGAGGAGGAAGCCATGGGTGTGGGTCCCAGTGCTGGGGCCAGGGAGGTGACGACAGAGACACGAATGACAGCAGGACTGGCCAGGGGTGGGAACACCCAGTTCCCACAAGTGGAAAAATGTCCCAGTGCCTGAAGAGGAAGGACCTTGGCCAGGTGTGAGGGGGTGAGGAGCCCCTTCCTGGGAGCCCAGCGGCTCATCAGGGGCCGAGGCCAGCAGAGCTTTCTGTGGAACAGCAGTGATGGGGCTGCTGCTCCCTTTCAGACCTTCTGTGGAAACCCTGCAGTGATCCTCTGCTAAGGGTTCAGTCAGATGATCACCCCTAGGGGTCAGAGAGCCAGGGAGGCCTTGCTCCATTAGACAGGACCTGTGGACCCCAGTGAACTGCTGTTAGGGAGAAGCATTGAGACCCGGAGCCACTTTCACACCCCCGAAGTGCTCCTGGCCTAGCCCAGGAGGGGCGAATGGGACTGGCCCAGACATGCATTTCCTGAGCTCAAGGCGCTCCTGGTGTGGGAGCCTCCCCTGCACCCACCTCTCACTGGGGTCTCCCCTCCCCTGAAGTTCTCAGTCCACAGACCCAGTGTCAGAGCCCAAAGCTCCACCAGCAAAGGGAGTGGCTGCAGCACTGGCAGGTGAGGGGTGTGCACGTTCCCCTGGGGACCCCAGACCCACCTGGAGTGAGATGGTTACAGCTTTGGGCCGGGGCAGGACTCTGGGCTGAACCGCACCATGTTCCTGGAAGTCGCCCTCACTGCCCCATCCCAGAGTCCTCCGGGTCCCTGAGGAAACGTGGTGGCAGCTCCCCAGGCTGCCCACAGTTACTTCAGTGAAGGCCGAGTGCTGGTCACCACCCCCGACGCAATGGCCACATCCAGGACAGACTGAGGCAGGTGGGGGCTGCACGGAGGGAGGACGGTCGTGGGGAAGGTCCCCTGGGCAGGGAGTCAGCAGGGCACGACTAGGGGGCCGGTGGGGGGTGGAGGGTGGTGACATCACGGGGGAGGGTAAGGTGACCTCACGGGGAGGGAAGGCGGTGATGTCACAAGAAGGAAGCTGAGTCCTGCCAGCTGATTGGTGGGTGGGTTTGGGGGCGGGGCCTGGATACCAGGCAGTTGCCAAGGCCTGAGGCTGAGCAGAAAGCCTGAGTGAGCCGAGATGGCGCCGCTGCTGCCGCTGCTGCTCCTTCTGGCCGACCTGCTCAGGTCAGGTGAGGGGTCCTCCCTCACACACACATCCGGTACCAGGAACCCCGTCCAAACAATGGGGTCTCCCTGGATTGCATCCCGCATCACTGCCTGTTGTGGGCCAGGGAATCCCTGGACCTGCACTCGACACCCGACATTCCCCCTCCTGCCTGGGGAAACCCGGTTCCTACCATCCACCGCTGAGTCCTCGATGATCCACCGACATCTGTGGACCCACAATCGAGGTCCTTGGGGAGACCAACCACCTGCACAACCCCTGACCCAACCGCCCAGCTTCCAGCTCCCGTGGATCCACCAGCAGTGGTGGGAGAACACACACCGGTCCTCGGAAGACAGCATGTGTGCACCACGGCTATCAATACTGTGCAGTCTCAAGACGCCAACACATCGGGAGCTGCAGACCAACAATCGGCGAGGCTTGGACCACACGCTCCCTGTGGAACCAGTGTACCAACCACATCACTTCAAGCCACCAGCGATCATCCTGAAGACATGGACTGATGATCAGTGTCCTTTGGGTGACTTTCACTGTGCTCAGGTTTTCTCGCAATTTAATATGTTTTATCCACCACCAATCCACCGGCAGCCTCGCACCCGCACACGTCAGCGCTTGGATGCCCTCCCACCTGAAGAACGTCTGGTCCAAGCCTCCATCCCCACCATGTCTGAGGACCCCTTGTCCAAACTGGCCATCGTCAAGACCCCACAGATCAAGTGGCAGCTGCCGACCTGCATTTCACACCCAGTGGGCAATCTCCTGCCTCTGGACCCCTTGACCCAGGTTTCTGCCTTCCAGCCCCTGATAATCCACCATCAGGCACGCACCTCCACTCAATGCCCCTTTTACTCCTTCCTGTGGTCAGAACCCCTGTCCCAACCCTCCATCACTGAGCCCCAACAGATCCACCAGCAGCCGTTGTTCCACACCCAATTCCCCTTGGACCCCCTCCTCCTTCCAGAACCCCTGTCCCAAGAGTCCTTTGAGCCCAGAGAGATCCACTGGCAGCCAGAGACCTGTGATCGATGCCCCATGGAACTCCTCCCACCTCTGGAACCCTCATCACAATCCTCCATCTTCCTGCCACTGCTGTTCCAATGGAAAATGGATACCCAGATTTCTGGGGACACCTGCCTGCGGAAGAACCCAGGACAAGGTGACATAGTTAATATTGATGGTTTAGGGAACAGGTTTGAGGCACTAGCAGTAGCCAGAAGTGTTCACAGTGCAGTTCTGCCTCTGAGTCACCCCGCACAGGGGATGGCATTCCCATGGCCAGAAGACCTTGGCCTGGGGACTGAGTCCAAGCTGCTGTCCTTGTCCTGGACCTTCTGCGGAGCCCTTTTGTTCATCGGCGTTCTCTTGTCTAAAGCATGGGAAAGATGGCGAGGTCGTGAAAATCAGATGGACCTGGAGTTGCGAGAGGTCTGCAAAACCAGAAAGCTTGTAGGAAAGTCATTGTTGGACTGTGAGGAAGCACTTGATCACCTGGAGTTGAATGCTACAGTAACCATCAGCATTATTGCCAATCTGTTGGAGGAAGTCTGTGAGTTAAATGATGTACTCAGAGTGTGTGAGCTGGAACCCTTAAGGATTTAAAGGTCTCCCTCCCTGAGCATGACCGTCCTCAAGCCCTGGGATTCCTTTGGAACTTGTTCCCAATTCTTATCACCAGCTAATGGGCTGAGGGGAACTGGATCTCAAGGATGTTCTTTAAATCCTGTCCTTCCTGGGTCACCAAGTTGAGAAGGGAAGTTTGCAGCAACCATTTGTTTTCTTGCTCACACACTCTGCATCTTTTAGCTCAGAGACCTCCTTCCAAAGATTGCCAGTAACACTCATGGTTCCTTTAGAATTTGTCCTTTTGTTCTCAAGTGCTTCCTCACAGTTAAAAATGACTGACCTACAAGCTTTCTGGTTTGGGAGAACTCTTGCATCTCCATGTCCATCTGCTTTTCATGAACTCACAATCCTTGACACTCTAAAGAAGACAACTGGGTCAGAGTATGGACTCTGCTCTGAAAGTTCTGGGTATTCTTGGGGCCTCAAAACTGAGCGATAGACCATCAGTGCCCCTTGTCCAATGTCAGCACCCTCAACCTTCATGGCCAAATCCAAATCTGGCCCTTCCATTGGAAGCTGCATTCCAGCCTGAGCTAGAGGTTTGGATTTATCCTTTGTGGGCAGAAGAGAAAAGACCCATGGGGGAGGATTAAATTGTGTTATAACCATCTCTATGTTGTGACCACCATGAGAAGGATCATGAAGCCCGTGGACTCTAAACAAGGCCACCAGGATCCAAAACCCAAGTCCACCCGTCTCATCTCTGTGCCCGTGGGCAACTGACTCACCCTCTCTCCTTTTTCACTTATGAAATTGTATAATAATAATAAAATATTAAAATTTCTTCTGGTGTGATGGTGATTGAATGAATGTTTGTAAAGCTTTTGGTACCTGACCAGTCACAGGGAAAGGGTGGTGTAAGTGTTAAGTCTGTTTCCAGAGTCAACTATCTCCTCCAAGGGGAAGCCGTGGCTCCTGGGGGAAGAGCCCTGTTGCAGCTGGTTGTTTTCCTAGCAACTCCATTTTTCAGCCTGCGTTTGAAAGGGCAAAGGAGGAGTTAGGGGCAGGGTGGCCCACACAGCCTGCATGGTGTCTCACGGCCACCGGCTGGATGGATGTGGCCCAGGACACAGGTGTGGCAGTGAGCCAGAACCAAAGGAGCCACTGGAGGCCTTTGAGGCAAAAATGGCCAATGCAGCTGGACCGAGCTCGTGAGAGCTGTGCTGAGGAGAGATCTGTCTGGACCGGCTCATGGCCCTGCCTGCCATGCTGGCTGCCTCAGCCTTGGAGGCAAGGACCTGTTGTAGTCCTCCTCCCGCTGGACACTGCTGTCTGCTGGTCCTCAGTGCCCCTCCTTGCTTCACTCCTCCTTCACTGCTCCAGTTCTTTGCTGACCCCATGGTTTCCCCCTGTGCCCCAATGCTGTCTACACAGGCTTCCATTTCAGCCCTCCCACTCTGGGGTCTCCTTAGCAGTTATTCACCTTTAAAGCTACATATGGTTTTCTGGGAGTACAGGGAAAATTGGAAATAAGTCACGTGATATAATTTTTACATCAAAGAGAAAAGTGTGGCTTTCAATCCACAGAACTGCAGGCTCCGGTTGTGGAAAAGACCTTATGGGTCTGACCCTCCTGCCCCCGATGGTGTCTCAGCACCCACAACCCCAGGCTGCTCGCCACCTCCCTGGAAGATGGCACATTTGGCCACCATCCAAGAGCAGACCCCTGCCTCCCACAACTTCCACCCGGTCATCTTTGTTCTGCCCACTTTATTCTGGGTGACTCGAAGCTATATCTATATGTTTTTATTAGAGAACTTAAAAGATCACAGAGAAATCATACAGGAAATACAAAGTTACTGTCCACCACTCTAGCACTGTTTTCCCTATTATCCACACTTTGCATTACCATGGTATCTGTGTTACCACTGATGAAACAGTAACTTATGTTTATACTATCAACTCTAGGCCATTGTCTACATTAGGGTTTACTGTTTCTCTTGTACAGCCCTATGATATTTAAAACATTTTAATTCAAATAACCTGTCATTCAGTCTTTTTTAAAATTATGCTTCGTAACTTTGGACGCTGAATGTTATGGATGAAAATTTGTGAAGGCTTTGGATAATATTCTCCTCCTACCAAGGGGACAATGAGGGCAAAAGGGGTCCAGGTGGCCACAGCAGCCACCCCAATTCCAACTTGGGAAACTGGGATTATCCCCCTAGTAAAGTCTAATTGTGGAGGGAGGGTGATTCTGGTGGGGAACTCACCTGGAAGCCCCAAAGGCCAGTCTCCCCTCTCTGCATCAGCCAGGAGCAGGCCTGTGGCTCTCTCACTTGCTTGGGTCTCTCAGGGACTCGAGCCCTAGTTGGTCCCTCCAGGAGAGCAGGTTTGCTTCAGGGATTCTCCATCTAGGCAGGAATTCCAGACCATTCCCGGGGCTGGCCCCGTCCTTCCCAGTCTTGCAAGACCCAGGCAATCTTCAGATGAGTTCCCCTTTACAAAGGTCAGCCAAGGTCATCTTTTCTGATCCCCCTGAGGCCCCCAAGTGAAACGGCACTGCTGAAAGGAGGTGAATTGCTTGTGTCACTGCAGGGCTGTGTCCCACCATCCTCCCCCAGCACACATGGATCAGACATTTCAGCCTGGGTCTGTCTGCACACCAGATGCTTCCCCATATGGCCTGCATCAACGGTCCATGGACAGGTGATTCCCAGGAATCCCAGCATGTCAGGACTCCTGCTTGGAAAGACCTCCCCAGCCCCTGTGAACCCCATGGACCACCCCACCCCTCTCCATGCCAGTGAGTTTCCTTTCTCCTTCCCGCACTGCTCACCCCTGGTTGTTCACGTCCTACAGCCTCCCACACTCCTCCCTCAGCAATCTGCCCAGCTGGGGGTGCACCCCTCTCACACCCCAGACCACGGCTCTGCCTCCAGGCCCCACAAAGTCCCATCCCTCATTCCCTGATTCCCAGGCCCAACCGCCTTTTTCCCTGAGCCCACTCACAGCATCTCCCACCTCACCTGGGCCAAGTGTTCATGGAACTCAAAGGATCTGTGGGAACCACCCAACGGAGCCAATTCCCTTTTCCTGAAAGGGGAAGAGAAAAACCAGAGGAGCGATGACCTGGACAAGGGAAACCGCCCCGTGGGACAGTTGCTGTCTGGTGTGCGCAGCTGCAAAGGCTGCTGGACCGGCTGTTCACACCCCACAGTGTGAATTCACAACCGCAGCATGGTGCTGTGCAGAGCTGACTGTACACTGTGGATGATTGTATGGTATGTGAATGCATCTCAATAAAACTGAATTTTGTAAAAAAGGATGACAAAGATTTCAGACTTCAATTAGAGGCATGAATGAAACGGACTTGGTTGAGACTAAGGTAAATGAGAGTAAAGAGTAAAGGATGATATTGATTGTGTTTTAAAATGTCAACCTCTATGTGAGATCAAAGGAAGAGATATTTATTTGGTGCAAAATCTATATTGTCTGTAGCACACTATATTATTTAACTTGTATGGTCAGTTTATTCAAACACCGTAAGTATATGGAACCTTGAATAGGAGATGAGATCTGTTTGGTTTTTACAGGTTAGTGTGAAGCCCTGATACATCCCAGAGTAATTTGGGCAGAGAATAAAATCCCCCTTGAGGGTCAGGGGGGAAACATGGTAATATTAAACTTCCCTGCCTGGGGAATTCCTGATATTCTTGGAAGCATTGAGGACCACTAGTTGGGTAGGCTGAGCCCTTGATTTTGGGCTTGCCTTATGAAGCTTGTTACTGCAGAGGAGAGCCTAAGCCTATTTACAGTTAGGCCTAAGACACCCCCAGAAAACCTTTTTTCTTGCTCAGATGCAGCTTCTCTCTCTAAGCCAACTCTGCAGGTAAACTCACTGCCCCCACCCTGCCAAATGGGACAAGACTCCCAGGTGTGTAAATCTCTCTGGCAACATGGGACATGACTCCCAGGGTTGAGCCTGGCCCTGGCATCATCAGATTAAGAAAGCCTTCTGAACCAGTAGGGGGAAAAGAAATGAAAAGAGGGATTCAGTGGCTGCGAGTTTTCAAATGGAGTTGAGAGGACATTGTGGAGGTTATTCTTATGCATTATATAGATATCCCTTTTTAGATTTATTGTAATAGAATAATTAGAAGGAAATACCTGAAACCATTGAACAGCAACCCAGTATCCTTGCTTCTTGAATATGATTATATAACCATGTAGCTTACATGATTTGACCATTTAAGGGGGCAGTGAGATCACCTGCCAAAGTGGCTTATTTAAAGAGAGGGGGCCACATCTGAGCAAGAAAGAGGCACTGAGGGGGAGACACTTAGGCACAACTATAAGCAGGTTTAGCCTCTCCTTTGCAGCAAGAAGCTTCATAAGGACAAGCCCCAAGATACAGGGCTTGACATACCAAGCCGTCAGTCCTCAATGTTTGTGAGAACGTCAGCAACAATCGAGGTGAGGACATCCAACACCTCCACATCCTCCCCCA
>NC_051329.1:24617569-24697569 GCF_015220235.1 Choloepus didactylus | reverse complement strand
GCAGGGGTGCCCAGGGGCTGGGGAAATAGCTCCCTGGAGAGCAAATGAGTCAGGACCCAGTGCACTGGTGCAGGGGCTGGCACGAAGGGGCGGATTCTAGAGATGAGTTGTCAAGTAGAGTCAGCCGGGACTTGGGACCAATTGGAGACAGGAAGGGGGTGGATAATGAGAGTTTCACAGGCATCTCAGGAGCACCCTATCAGAGGTAAAATCCCTGAAACAGATGAATTTTCCTCCTCGCTTTGCTTATATCTGCCCATGCCATGCAGAGCTACTCGGAATAAATTTGCATATATTTATGCTGCAGGCAGCTAGAGTTCACATCTGCAAAAGGAGCATCCCCCTCTCTCTCCCTCTCTCTCTCTGTAGGTGCACTCATATCCAACACGATTCCCCTTCTGCTCAGAGAGTCAGCAGCCAGGAAGTGCCAAGATCTCCCCGAGTGAACTTGGCCCCATCCTGCCCCCTCCCTGGACCTTGGCTTCTCATCTCTAAATGGACCAGAGAAACTCGTGATCGTACGAATCTCTAATCTAGGATACTGGGAGAAGGGCGGGCTGACAAAAGACCTGGTCCTGTGATTTATAAGTGTTGTCTTCCAGTTAGGATAATTTATATTGTGAGTTATAGAAAATCTACTCCAATTAGCTTAAAAATAAAGGCTCTGAGTTTGTGTCAAAGAAAAGTCAGCAGCTTACGGCTAGCAGGTGAAGCTTGATCCAGCAGCTCAATAACACCATTATTTTCTGTCTCTCCTTCTGTCTCCCATGGTGTCAGCCTCATTCTAAGTCTGTTTCTTTTCATGGTTCTTTGCACTGCTCACGGCCCCACACTTTCTTGTCCTTGCCCAGCAGGGACCAAAGGGAGGGTCTTATCTCAGCACTGTCCCCAAAACCTTGAGATGCACTATGGTTGGTCAGCCTAGTTCTCAAGTCCACTGCTGATCTAACCTCTGTGGTCAGAGGGAGGAGATCTGCTGATAGGTTCCTCCTGGGTCCCAGGCTCCTGCTCTGCTGCTCGGGGCTGCATGTGTATCCCCACAAGGAAACCAGGGCTTACTGGGAAAGGAGAAATGCTGGGGCAGAACCAGCACATGTCTGCAGCACCTGGACACATGGATGCTTTTCTGCTGTTTTCATTCCCAAAGAGAGAGGATGTAGCTTCAAGGGCAGACCTGGCCTCTGGGAAGGTGCTTTGACTTCCTCATAAAGTGCAAGAGAACATTCAAATGATAGTTAGTGTTTGACTCAGGAACTCCAGAAGTTGGTGTCCTTTAAGTGTACAAGGAGCCTGACTCAAGGATAGCCACTTATAAGGAAGTAAAGAGTGTTGGCATCCCTCCCAGCGGTCCATGCTTTGTCGTGTCCATTTGTAGGTTCTGCTCAGACACCTGTTGGCCACAAGTGTCAGGCATCCTACACCGAAGGTGTGGAGTGGCAGCCAGAGGAACCTTGGGGCTCAGAGGATGGTGAGCAAGACTCGATATTGGTTGTTTCAGACAGATTAGGTCAAGTTATGCTGCAATAACAAACAACCCCCAGAACCTCAGTGATTTGATAAAGCAAATGCTCATTTCTTGTTCTCTCCAAGTTCATGGTGAGTCTGAATGACCTTCTAGGGCAGATGAATGACCCAGGAAGCTTCAAATCATGGGACCTCCAAAACACACGTGCTTCCAGGGCAGGAAAAGAAAGAGTGGAGAATGGCCCCGCCTCTTAACTTCTGCCACCCGAAAGCAACCCTCATCCTTTCTGCTTGCTTTCCACTGACCAAAGCAGGTCACCTAGCTGTGCCAACCCCAAGGAATCCTCCTCTCTTCCCTGAAAGAGAGGACTTCTGGAAATATCAGGGAGAAGTAAGGATGTCTGCCTCCAAGAGAGGAGATCGGTTGGCACCTGACACAGACTCATCTTCGGTGCGTCTCACATTCACCCCAAAGGTGATGATGAAACTGTCTGTTGTTATCTGCTCTCTACCTGCTGCTGGGGATTAAGGGATGAGTAGGACACTGCTTTGCCTTCCAGCCATTTACATTCAGCTTGGAGAAACAGGGTCAGTTTTTGAGAGACAGAGAGAGAGAGGGAGAGAGAGAAGTAATTTTAGAATCTGCTACCTGGGATTGTTAGGGTAAAAGGAGAAGAAACACATGCCATCCTTGTCATGTCGCCCAGCAAAACTAAAAGTTCCATCAATACAAGCTATTCCTGCCACTTTGCAGATGTGCACACTGAGGCTCAGAGTGGTGGAACGACCCTCTCAAGATCACCCAGCAATCTGGCTGCAGTGTCCTTTCTTAGTAGTCCTGCCCTGACTGCATTCACATTCTTCCCACATGAGAATCCTCTCTTCCCCTTACATTGCTCAGTCAAACCCTACTATGGCGTCCTCACCAGCTCGGGATGCCTTGTCCTGTGACGACAGTGGATGGATGCTGACACTGGTGGGTCCAAAGCTGAGCCGGTGTAAGATGCTCTGCCACTTGCTTGCCTCTTTATCTGGGTTTGGCTCTTGTGTTGTGTGTGGATGCTGTGACTCCCAAGCCCCTCCTGTAGATGGACATGGCCTGATGGGGGCATTTGGCATTTCAAGGTGATGGGGAAGCACTGTTCCATTTCTGTGATCAAACCTATCTCAGGAGTCCATGGTGCTAAGATATCAACCTTCTAAGATGACGTATCCTATCTTTCTAAGATTCCACCATTCCCAGACTCCAGGGTTCTAGATACAACTTCCAAGGCTCTAGACCAATGCTGTCCAATAGAATGTTCTGCAACAATGGACATATTCTATATCAGTGTAACCACCCAGCCTTATGTGGCCATTTAACGCTGAAATGTGGCTTGTGTGGAGGAGGAATGGAATTTTACTTTTACTTAAGTTTAATTCATTTAAATTTAAATAGCCATATGTAGCTAGCAGCTACTGTACTGGGGAACAGAACTCCAGATCCTTTTATTCCAATTTTCTGTACTGCTTGGGTTCTACTTGTCCACAGGCAGCACAACTGAGGAACTTCCAAACAGCAACACAACCCCAATTTGGGTTGTTTGATCTGGAAGTTAGTAAAAGAAGGATGAACCTTATGTGTATCAGTCAGGAGAGAACAGGCTACACGACAGTAACGAGCAAACCCCACATCTCGGTGGCTTGAAACAACAAAGGTTTGTGTCTTACTCATGCTGCACATTCATTCCAAGTTGGCCAGGGGCATTGCTCGTCAGAATCAGCTTAGTGTCAGGCTAACGGGCAGCCACCCTCTCAAAAGTAGCTGACCAGAGTGCCAGAAGGAAAAGCAAACTCTGAAGGGGCTTCTGTTGGTAATTAGACCTACCCAGAATCAACATGCATTGCTCCTGCTCCCAACCCATTGGCCAGGACCATGCACGTGCCCCTATCCTAACACAGAGGATAGAGACGCAGCAAGTGCAACCCTATATGTTCTGGAAGGGAGCAAAACCAGAAATATTTGGTGGTCTTGCACTAATGATGTTGTGCAAAGTCAAAAGCCAGGATACAAAGTGGAAGGAAAGTGTCAAGCCTGGGGAAAAACCAGCTGAGGATGCTTGAAAGAGCACTGGACTTAGAGTCCAGAGACAAGGACACAGGTACTGGGTTTGTCACTTACTTGCTCTCTGATCTTAAGTGGGTTCCTTCTTCTCTCTGGGTCTCTCATTTTTGCAATTTAAATAATAATTCATGCTTTATCATTTTTTAGGTTCTAACACATGCACACACACGTGTATCATGTATGTGTGTGTGTGCGTGTGTGTGTGTGTGTGTTCACAAAAGGTGCAGGGCCATGGGCGTTACTGGAACCTTTATAGTTTTTATGGTTACCATTGTTTTCCGTGCCTGATCAAGGCTAGACCTTGGATCCTTGGGTGAGTGTGTGTGATCTGTCTGCCTTTGACCATCCACGGTCATTCACCACTTCTTCCTACCTAGAGAACATTTATTTAGTGGTAGGGGTGGATAACAATGTTCCCAACTTTTAAAAAAACTGCGTTTTCCAGGCTTACTTGCACATAGGATGGCCACGTGCCACCTTCTGCCCAATAATTTGTAAGTGGAAGCTGTTGGTTTCAGCTTCCAGAAAAGATCCCTTACAAAGGAGGCATTCTGAGCTAATACTTATGTGTTTGTTCTCAGACTATCCCTTTCTTCTAATGAATGGGAGATGTGACAGCTGGGGCTCTGGCAGTCATTTTGAGAGCATTAGGTTGCAGGTGACACCCTAAGGATGCTGGTGCAACAGCTAGAAGGAGCCTGGATTCCTGATGACACATGATACTGGATTCCCTGTCCTAGGCTGCCTACATCTGACTTTTACATTTGGATTTGCAGTTACCTGCAACCAAATTCAATCCATGATTGATACAACAGTGCAGAAATCACTTATTTTGTTGTTAACAAAGAAGCAGCTCTCTTCAAGGGGTGATGAGGTGAATAAGAGCTTTGGAGTCACAAAGACCTGAGTTTCCATTCTACCATTCACCAGCTGTGTGATCTCAGGCAGGAGCAACTCTTCACATCTGTAAAATGGGGTTGATAACTAAGCTCCTCCCACAGGGTGTTGTGTGCATTCGTCAAATGACACACCCAAACAGTTAACATCATTTTGTACTTACTCTGCCATGTGCTACTTGTCAACTCCTTTGATCCACACAAATTCTAGGAGGGAGTGCTTTGATTATCCCCATTTTACAGATGAGGAAATAGAAGCAAATAACTATGTGTTAAACAATGATTTGAATAATATGTTGAATAAAGTATTTAGCACTCCAAGATTCCCCTAAACACCAGCCATTTTGTTTTTTGCCACACCTAACAACCTGACAGGCATCTTATCATCTGTACTATGATTTACTTTATGTTTTTTTTTAAACTCAATTTTAGATAGAACCACTTAAAAAAAATAAGTTCTTATTCTAAATAATAAAATATGCTTGGAATTGCTGTGTGTGCATAGAAGACAGTGACCAAAAAAGGCAGAGATAGGAAGGGAGAAAAGAAGAGAAAGAAGAAAGATACACAGATATATAGAGAGAGAAAGAAGAAAAGATAGAAAGAAGAAAGATATATATAGAGAGAGAGAGACAGAGAGAAAGAGAAAGAAATATCCACCTACCTTATATGTATATGTGTGTAGCAACAAAAACATTTGGCAATAACTACCAAAGCTACACACAAAGATGTGCTTTGGCCCAGCAATTTCACCCCTGAATATATAAGCTATGGGGTGGGGTTTTGGGGAGCTTGTAACCACCAAAAGACGTGAGACAGAATGTTCATAGCAACCTCATTTGGACAACTCATACATCCATGAACAGCGGAATGGATAAATAAATCGTGATACCTTCATACAGGGGAGTATTAGTCAGCAATGCAAAAGTGCAAACTGCTGATGAATTTCACAGGTGTAACATTAAATGCAAGTTTGCTACCAAAGCATATATACAAGGTGCATAAAATGGGACAAAGGTGATCGAGGCCAGGATTGTGGCTACGTCGGGGTGGGGGCCCGGGATGGGGTGCTGGAGATGGGTGACCGCCTTGCCTGGGTGGTATGCACACATAAAACGCAATTGAGTCATTCACTTAATATTAGTGCACTTTGCTGTATTTCAGTTATACCTTAATAAAATAAAAATAAAACAGGTCCATGAGAGTTCTTTTTTTTTTTTTTTTCCCAAGGATCCTGCCTGGGATCATCCCATACTCTGGGAAGCAGAGTGCTACATCCAGTGCAGGGCATGCAGCTGCTTCTGGTTAACGCCAATCAGTGGCCAACACATGGCCCTACCCCTGTCCCGGGACAGATACCCCACAGGAGAACCGGCCTCTTTTGCACCCTGTCGCTGCACATCTTGAGCCCTCTCAGGCTCCAGAAGGAGGGCTGGGCTCCATACACCTGAGGTCCGGCAACTGGGTCCACTGTGCCAAGAATCTGCTAGCTAATAGCTGAGGCGCCTGGCTTAGCTGTCAGCTCTTTCACCAGGCCCGCACCTACTTGGTCAGCCTCTCTCTTCCTCTCCGGCTGTGATAATCCTGCAGCTCCCTTCTGACCAGGGTGTCTGTTTGGCCACATGCTGAGCACTCAACAGACCCTGGCACTTGAGGGCAAGTGTCTCCTTCACCAAGCTCGGTGGCTGGGAAAGAGAAGAGAATAAGGGGGAGATGGTAGCAGGTATGATCCTGGGGTATCTGTGCCACTTTAGGGAGCCTCGGTGCAGGTGGCGTGGCCTGGAGGATGGAGAAGGTGTCAGGAAGGGATCATGTGGGGAAGTAAAGGCATCCTCATCATTCACCTTTGGCCCATCAGTGTGTATCTGTATGGATGTGTGCAAGAGAGAAGGACAGACAGAGAGACAGAGTCACAGAGATGGAGAAGGAGACACAGAGACAGAAGTAGAAGGAGACAGTGACAAAGAGAAGCAGAGAGAGACACAAAGAGAGAGGCAGAGCAGAGATTTCCCTCAATCCACGATTTTTGCCCGACTGCTTTTCAAGGATGCATAAAAATATTTGAACCCCCCCCAAACCCATTGGCTACAAAATATTAAAAGGCAACTGCAAAATGAAAATTAAGAAATGTTGAACCAACTGCCTATAAAATGTTACATCATATCAACTAGACAACTCCCACTCAATCCAACTCTCAATACCGGACACAGCCTGTGGGGGGCACTTTCATATTTGCTGGCATGTGGGGAGCCCCCCACCCCAATGCAGAACCTCCCCAAGTCCCCAGGAGCACTGGGAGTGAGGGATAGTGGGGAATGTTGCCTGGGTCTTATACCCTCAATTGAAATGCACGGTCTCAGGGCAGAGAGCACAGAGAGGAAATGAGCCGTATATGTTGCCTGGCAGGATCGCCCTGACTTTAATTGCTCTCCCTTCTACCGATGGGAAAACCAAGAGGTGGAGAGGTGCACCCCTTACCCAAGGTGGCACAGATTTGATGAACCTGTGCTGCCTCCGTCCACCCAGCCGAAAGCTTTCCATCTCCTCAAGCCTCTATCTGCCCATTTCAAAAATGGGAATAAAAATACGTACCCCATGGCTCCCATAAAGTTGGAAATCACAGATATTAAAGACATGGAACACCTTAATTTATGATATGACTGTACACATTAAACAAACGCACAAACGAAAGGACTGAAGAAGACAAATGGGTCTCCCAATGGAGACCCCCCAAACTCCTCTTGTAAGCCAACTGGGAAAATCAATCAAGAGATCATTTAGGGACGAATCCAAGGCTAATAAAGGCTGATAAAGATGATGGCAAAATGCAACATGCAGGACAGAAAAGAGATTGTCCATGAGGGCAGAGTCCCTGTCCCTGTCCCTTTTCCTAAGTGTCTATTCAAAGTTGGAACCCCAGGACCTGGTTGAATCACTATGTTCAATATACGTGTGTTGAACAAATCACAGTTAATGCTAACAGTGTTTAGCATTTGATTGAGCATCGACCTGGGGCCAGTCTCTTCTGCAGACACTACAGGAAGTAGTTGTACTTGATTATCTCCACTTTACAGATGAGAAAGCGGAGGCTCAGAGAGGTTAAGTGCCTTGCCCGCAGTCCTGCATTTGGAAAGTAGCAGAGCTTGTAGAGAGGAGGCTTGATGAGGGAGTGATTTATCCTGCAGGGACTTGCAAGGATTAGTCACTGAGGGCTTCATGGTGGAGGTGGCATTTGGACCAGGTAGTGGTTTGCCAGGGGTAAAGGAATGCTCTAGGCTGTGGGAACAGCATGGGCAAAGGTCTGGAGTCTGAAAGAGTGAAATAAGGTGTGGGAGCTCACAGAATCAAGCCCTGTGTTTGGTGAGCTGCATCTTATCGGATCCTCCCAGCTGCCCAGGGTATTGGTTTTATTATACCCATTTCCTAGATGTTGAAACTGAGTCTCCAGCCATGGAGAAACTGTTGCAAGATCAGACAGACACCAAGTGATCCATTGAGGTTCGCACTCGTGTCTCTACAACCAGAAGTTGTGATCTTTTCAATGCACAGCTTGACTCCTTAATTTTAGCCTTTTGCCATCTTCTTTTACAGGTCCCAATCCTCCCCCATACCCAGGAAGTGCCTGTAAGCATTATGATTGCTTCAGCTCCAGTGGTGACCATGCTGATGGCATGCTAGGAGCTGCCTAGGATGCCCAGATGGCTGCACTGGAGCCGAGCAGTGTTCTGGGATTGATTAGCTATGCCTGCCCTGGGTGCTGGTTAAGGAGCAATGGAATGCATGCCAGGGACTTGCCAAGTCTGGGCTAGTGTTTCCATGATAGAATTCCATTTATCTCTCGGCTTTGGGGAGGAAATCTTCCATTCCTGAGTGACCTCATGGTGAAGTATGAACTTGTCTATCAGTTGGAATTTATACATGGATAACCTTGCCGCCCTCTTGGGTCCTGGGCAGTGTCATCTAGCCTTGTGCCCCTCCCGGAGCCCTAGCGCTCCTTTGACCTCTTTCTGATTCCTCTTATGCAAAGCATTTTCTCCATGCCATCAAGGTGAGTTTCACAGCAGTCAGAGCTGCAGGAAGCAACTGCGCTACCTAAAACTAACCTGCTTGCTTCAAACGGGAAGCAGAGGCATGAACCAAACAACCAAATATTCCCAACCCGCTCATCCTTCCCCCTACCCCTTTGCTATTTTTCCAAGTGGAAAGGGAGGGGGAGTCTTTGAGAAAACTGACCTCACCTTCAGCACATCCCAGACCGTCACATGTCTGGCTCAACACCCCAAGCAGTAAACCAGTACACACTGCCACCAAAAAAAAAAAAAAAAAAAAAAAAAAATTAAAAAGGCATTAATAGATAAATAAAAATAGCTTCCACAAGAAATGACTAGAAGTCATGCAACAAAATGATTTCTTTCTGTATGCATAAACTCATGAATAATCAAATGCACAGTCCCAAACGAGCCAGGCACAGCCCTTGTCAACCCTATTCTGGTTTCCTCCTGGAAGGTCACCTCAAATCTTTGCAGCCCTGGGCAGCCCTGTTCTCCACAATCCCCCCCCACGCCCCCTCCCACGCCCCCCACCTCCTCTTTAGAGGGGAGAAATTAATTCCCAGTGCTACGGAAACGTGCAGAAAATCTGAATGGAATGCCGGGGCGGTGCACAGGAATCAGCAGGCAAGAAGGGGGGGGCTCGATAAAATATTGGGGGGTGGGTCCTCGGGCCACGGCTTTTGTGAGCTGAGCCAGAGCCCTTGCTTCAAGCTTCTTTAGTGTCACATTTTAACCTAGCAGCTGCTTCGAGAAGCAAGATGATCTTCCCTGCCTTTTTTCCTTCTTCCTTTAAAAAAAAATTATTTTTTTATTTTCCCTCATGTGTTAAGGGAGGAAACAGTGACAGGGACAAGTGACAGCTCGCTAATTATTCCCTTACTGCCACTGCTGTTCTGGCTTTGGACGCATTGCTCATTTCTCCCCGTCTTCGCACTGAATAATGCATGGGTCCCTATCTGTATTCAAGTGGCACCTCCGGGCCCGCCAGCCTAACTAGCTGATAACTGATTCAGTTTGTAAGCAGAGCCTCTGGGAGTTGCAAGGAAAAGTAGCCAAGAACAAATTTAACACTTCTTTCTCATTTCTTCAGAACATCAAGGAGAGGCAGGGTGGGAAGGGAGAGGGGGGTATGTGCTTGGCCCTTGGAGGGCACTTGACCTCAAGTTAGGAGGTCCAACTGTGGGGAAAGGGTATGATGATGAGGATGATAGTTACAACAACCCCGGTAATAATAATAGCAGTAGTAACAGTAACCATAAAGTAGCGAAGGCTAGCTGAGGGCTTACTACGTGCCTAGCACCGTGCTTGGCACTCTCCATGCATTACCTCTTTTAATTGTCACAAGAACCCCTTGATGGCGCTGCATTGGCACACGTATCAGTTAGCTACTGCTGTAATAATGCTGAGTAACAAATGACCTCAACATTTCAACAGTCAATAAAAAAAGTCTTTCTTTTTCTTGTTCAGGGTTCTTCAGGGAGATCAATCTTGTGCTGACCTGGGCTGTGCTCAGCTGGGCTTGGCTGCAGGCTGCAACGATGGTTTTGGACTGCTCTATGTGTCTCATTCCAGGGCCCAGGCTGAAGGGGCAGAAGGGTGTGTGCATTTCCAGCTTCCGCTAGCATCACACCTGCTAATATCCCATTGGTCAAAGTGAGTCACATGGCCAAGTCCAGAGTCAAGGGTTGGGAAGAAAGCTCCACTCACCATGAGCCCATGGCAAAGCTGTGGATGTCTCCTACTGCTGTCGGGCAGTGAAGAATCAGCGACTAAGAGGGAGTCCCCAGAATGATTCCTCTGGGGAGTCAGGACCTCCCACCCCACTGCCCCAGGTGACTAAAACTTCGCCGAAAGACTTATTCCCTTTGGTTGTGAGACTCTTCATTAAATGATGCCAGAGGTCTAGAAATCAAATGGTGATAATCAAAATAGCAAATCCTTATGTAGTGCCTGCAGTACCAAGTACTAATCTAAGTGCTTCACATATATCAACTCAATGAGGTAGAGATTTTTATGGCCTGCTTTACGGAGGAAGAGACAGGCACAGAGAGGTTAGGCAATTTACCTGAGGTCACACAGCTAGTAAGGAGCAGTCAGGATTTGAACCCAGGCAAGCTGGTTCCAGAGAGCAGGCTCAATGGAATTATGTAGGTGCAATGGGATTGTAATGCCAAAGTTTGGAGTCTGAAATGTCAAAGTGTGGTTGGCTTTGAGAAATGCAGTTGGGCAGGGTCAAGGTGGTTCCTGGGCTAGGGCAGGTCAGAACCTGAGAGTCTGGGCACACTTAAGAAGAGCCACCCTCACTTAGCCCTGCCCTGTGGGGAGAGGTTTGTGGCTCTCTCTTTGGATCAACCTGAAACGTCAGGACTCACTCTGCTCCCTGCCAATGTGTGACATGTTCTGGAACCTACCGGTGGAAGGGGTGACCTTCTCCTAAGAGGCCAGGTGGACCCAGGCTTCTCGGGGACAATGCCTGGCTGTCCACCATTAAATTGTCCCCTACCCAGCTTGGAGAGATGACCCCATAAGCCTTCATTCTCTCCTTCCTTCCTGATTAGATCTAGTGGTGAGCTGGCAATAAAGCTGGGGTTTGTCTAATAAAGGCTGATTTGGGGGTCAAACAGCTCATAATTTGGCTCACCTTTATAATTAAGAATTTACCCTTTAACTAGATGAATACATGCTCGAGACAGGGGCTGAGTGTGTTTTGCAAAGCATTGAATTCTCCGAGCTTCCCACAGCACTTGGCACACAGTAGGGGCTCAGGGACTGATGACAGAATGAACAGACGAAGGAATGAATGAACACTCTTTACAGAGGTTTAAAGAAGTTCAGCAATTTAACAAGGATCGTTGCCCTTTATTGGACGTCGATTAATTTATTTAGCAAGCACCTACTACATGGCCAGATTTGTTAGAGACGCTGCCTCCGTGGTCCCACAAATCTCTAATACAGTGGCAGGTGCTGGGGGGATAAAGTAGGGGAGGGGCATGAGGGCAATGACGGGGCACAGAGGTTGCCACAGATGCTCTCAGTCTCATCTGGTAACTGCCATGTGCCAGGCACTGGGCTAAGCTCCTTATCTGAAGAGCTCCCCAACCATCCTGCAAAATGGGGTCCATCAGTACATCCTCGAACCCATTTTACAGACTCCAAGAGCAGAGGTGCCTTGTCACACTCACGCGCAAGGAAATACGGGACAGACACTAGCATCCAGATCTCCCCACCTGGTGTCTGAGCTTGGCGGGATGGTGGCTTCCCCTGGCCCCCACCTGGAGGCTGGCGGGTCGGGGACCCGGGAGCCCGCCCAGCTGTCGCCTGCCCAGGGTACGTCCCCTTCCAGCTGCCCGGCACTGCCTGCTAGGGCGACACCGGGCTCATTGTCAGGAGCCGTATGTCAAAGCAGCAGCGGGGGCGGCAGGCAGGCTGTTGGCAGGCGGCTTAAAATAGCATCGCGTCCTCGCAGGCTGTGGGAGCTCTGTTCTCCCGGCCGAGAACACTCCGGGAGAAGATTCCTCAGCCCTGCAGCCGCCCCCTCTCCAGCACGCCCTCTGCCAGGAGCCGGAGAAGTGGGTTCCGGTACAAGGCTCGGGAAAGCTCAACTCTGGAACCTTCAGGAGCTGCCCCTCCTCACCTCTGTCACCCTCATACTCCTTTCTCCCGTCACCCTGACAGCTCCACATTCCCGGGCCGTCCTCGCTGGTGTCCTTCTGTGTCACCTAGCTGGTTCTCTCTATGCTTAGCTGATCTGATCGCCTGGCAGGCTCACCCTTCCATCTTCTTCTCCACCTGGAAGCTACATGGGATACAGTAGGTGCTCCTTGCATGTCAGTTGGACCCACTGTAAATGTTGAAGTCTTACTTAGCCTTCAAGTGCAGCTCCCTTGTCAGTCCCTCTGGGGAGCTGTCTCGATTCCCCCAGGAGAAGGCTCTCTCCTTCCTCCGAGGCATTGTAGCCCTTTGCACAGATGGGGATTAGGGAAACTCTCACTGTTTGTGGGTCTCTCCATCCCTGCTGATGGTGAACTTTAACAGTCGTACGTCTCACTTTACAACCTGCGTTATCGCCATCGGAAGGGGAGAGGAGTGAGTCCCAGAGAGACCAGGCTGTCCCAACTTGTAAGAGTGGCATATGCACATGCAGTGGTGACAGAGAATTGGCACACGGGCCAGAGCTCTCCTAGCCATGCACATGACAGACATTGCTAATCAATCAAAGAACTCTTTCTATCTGAGCCCCAGAACCTCCAGGATGCCATGACAAGACGACACCTTAATGGGTTCTCACTCCCAAGTGTCATTAACTATCAGCTCTAGATAAATGGCCTCCAGAAGCTTGTCTACACAGCTGCCTCTGCCATCAGATTGGGAAACTTCGAGGGCATGACTATGCCATTTATTTCAGCATAACCCCTTTTTGGAACACAGCCTGGTTTATTAGGTGCTGAAAAAATGTGCAGAAATGTGGGAAGTGGGGAGAATGTGTCAGGCTGTCATATGCAGAAACACCTCATTAAGGCCATCCCAAATCCCAGGAGCTCTCGTGAACGGTGCTTCATGTGCCCCCCACTATGGTCTCCAGGGAGACCAGATAGACCCAGAGACCAAGGAGACCCAGAGGCCAGAGAATCCAAATCACTGGCACATTGAGATCACTCCCAAACTTTTAAAAAATGGTGTCCCCATGACCCAGAGAAGTAGGGTCACAGATAAAAGATGCTCGCTCCAACCAGGAAGAAAATGGTGAGTGGGAGAGGGGGATGAGGAAAGTGTCCTCATCTTTAAAATGGGGAGAATAAGAACACCCACCCCACAGGACTGCTGTGAGATAATGAGTAGAAAGTTCTGACTTGTGTTCTAGAAATGGGAGTTATTAATATTAGTATGATGATGGCATTGTGACACTCACTGAGACTTCCTCACAGAAGGGAGCAGAGAAGCCTTAGCTCCAGCCTCTCCCTGATTCCAAACCCCTGGGACCTCCCACCTCTGGGAGAGGCACAGGAAGGAGGCCCAAGAGGCAGCCCCCAGAGGAGGAGATTTTCTGACCCAGCTCACAGGGCACCCAGCCTGACTCTGAGCAGAATGGGCAGGACCAGAAGGGGGAGATAGAAGGAAACACACACAGGTCTGGGGAGGGGGCTTCTTGGGGTCTTCTGTGCTGCTGAGCCAGGCTGTGACGCCCCTGGCAGAGGGCAGGGAAGGGGCCTCCATTAAGGATGATAGTTTGTTATGGCCTCCCTCTGTGGTCCCATTTCACAGAAAGGGAAACTGAGACCTGAGAAACAATAGAATGATCTGCCCTTCCAGAGTGACACCTGTGTGGATTTGAACCCAGGATCTGTTGACTTTGATGCCCGTGGAATTGGCACTGAACCAGCCTGCCTCATTGGTCACTCACTCACTCACTTATTCACCCACTCTTTTCAGTCTTACTGAGCATGTTTGGAAGGAGTTGACAGCAGTTGGATGGGGGGAAAGGAGGATGTGACTGACATGTCATTAAATTATCTCAGTATCATAGAGTGTTTGGCTTGAGTTTGGGGGAGGCTTTGCAGAAAGGCTCTGTTGGCTGGGTTTTGCAGTATGAGTAGGAGTTCAGAATAGGCGGCTAAGAGGAAGAAGTGCATTCTGGGAAGGAAAGACCGCACGAGCAAAGGCAAGACTCTGTGAACAAACCACTTAGCAGACTTCAGGAGTCTGATCTTAGGGAGTGAGGAGCTGGAGCTGCAGGAGACAAGGCCAGACTGGAGCCCAAAAGGCCCTTCCAGGCTAGACTGAGGCATTCAGGCTTCTCCCTGTGGGCAGGGGGTCATGAAAATCTGTTCTAGTTCGGTTGTTCGTACCACTCTTTCCACAGCCTCAGAGTAGAGTCTTTCTATTTTCCTAATTTCCCCTGACACCAGGCTGCTCACAAGATTGAAGGGTAACCTGGGATGAGCAGCAGGGAACTTTCTGCACAGGCCATGCCGCCCCCCCCTCTGCCCCTCCCAGGAAACTATGCCTTCAGTTCTACTCTGGGAATGAAAGCCACAGAGACACAGAAGCCAAGAATCCCAGAGTTAAGACCTCTGCAAATCACAGACCCAGATATCTACTGCATAATTAATTAATTCATTCATTCATTCAGTCAGTCAGTCAGTCTTCTGGTTAATAGAGTTGAAAAGTACCCAGCAGATAGTGTATCAGTTAGTTATTGCCGCAAAACAAACTACTCCAGACTCAGCGACTTACATGAACAATAACTTCTTGATCTCTTGTTTGCCTGGGCTTACTCAGCTGGAGGCACTACTCTGGCCTGGTTTGTCTGGGGTTTGGGGTCCTGCTTCTTGTGTCACTCCCCCTCCTCTCAGGATCGGCAGGTTAGCCCGGAGTTGCCCTCCTCGTGGCGATGGCAGAGCAAAAACACTCACTGCCTCTTGAGGTTTAGGCTCAAAACCGGCAACACTGTCACTTGTGCCTCATTCTATCCGTCAAAGCAAGCCCTGTGGCTGCACCCACATTACAGAGGCACAGAAGAGACATCACCTCTTTAGTGAGACATGTCATTAAATTATTTCAGTATCATAGAGTGTTTGGCTTGAGTTTGGTGGAGGCTTTGCAGAAAGGCTCTGTTGGCTGGGTTTTGCAGTATGAGTAGGAGTTCAGTAGGTGGCTAAGAAAGGAAATGGGGGAGGTCAACAGCGCTGAACACCACCTACCCAGAGGCCTGGCAATGCAAAAATTTTTAAAGCTGTGCCCTAGATTTGGCAACCAAGAATCCCTGAGGCCCTGGGCAGGGGGCAGTTTCTACTGGGTCAGAGTCAGAGCCATTGGCAGCGGACTGGGGAATGGGCAGGGGGTGATGGAGTGGCAGAGAGAGAGTTGGGACGACTCCCAAGAAATTTGGCTGTGAGAACTCAGTGCTTCTATGAACAGAGCCCCTCTGGTCACTGCTACGGAGCTCCAGAAGGTTCTGTACGAGGCTGATGGCCAGCATGGTCCTTGGGCCAGATTGGCATGGGGAGGAGCAGTAACACCTGGACACAGTTATGTCTGGAGTGCTGGACTTCTTCATTTGGACTGGCAGGTCCCTGCTTGTCTAGCTGATGTTGGAGCTGGGGCTGGCTTGTCCCCGCTGGGGTCCATCCAGCCCACCCATCCATCCCTGACCCCAGGCCCACCCTGCTCAGAGGCCCAAACCTTGGAATACCCCTCCAAGGGCTGCCTAACCTGCTGCAAGACCCAGCGAGCACTCTCCCCCTCTTTCCTCAGTGGCAACCCCCCTGGGGAGAAAGAAGCAGATAGCAGAACCGCACTATTTACAAGCTTTCAAATGGGTTATTGAATCATAAACTGAAATCACACGCTGTAACCAAATCAGCAAGGACCAGATTCAATAAAGTGAAAAGGGAGGGGAAGGGGATAAAAAAAAAAATCCCACCTAGAAGCTTGTTAAAGCTTCCTCTACCTCTTCTGCCCCCACTTTTTCAACGTCTCATTGTTTCTGGTGAATAAACCCGGCCGTGTCTGGTTTGATGCTGCTGCTGTTAATTCCATATGCGGTTTATGAGTGGTGGAAAAGGCCATGATTACGTGCAGTTGGAACTTGAAAAGAACTCAGTGGGCGCTTTTCTTCCGCCTTGCTGGAGTGGCTGGGCTGTGGCTCTGTCGTCAGCTGCAGCCGACACCTTGGCTGAGTTGTGAATGTCTCAAATTCTAGTGCATGAAAAGTTCCAGGGTGGGAGATGTGCACAGGGTCATCTTTTGGTATCCAACAACTCTCCATTCACAGGTTCTCTGCCCTAAAGGAGGCCCCAGGGGACATCCAATGACCTCTTCTGGGGCCATCTGTATAAGCCCTGGACTCTACAGTTTATAAAGCACATTCATGTGTTTTGACTGAATGATGATACAGGACAGAATGTATAGCAAACACCAGCACAGTATCTGGCTGTGTAAAGGAGACACCCTAGAACATTAGCTCTTGTTGGTGATATGATCATTATTTCCTGTTAATTATGTTCCTGCTAAGTGTCAGATGCTAAGTGTGTGTTAATTCTAATTCTTACAAAAAGTCTGCAAAATTGGAATTATTGTGTTTGTATTAGAGAGCAGGACTCTTAAAACTCAAGTCTTTCCCAAAGGTATCTGCTAGGGAGAGCAGATCTGGGAAAATCCTCAAAGATGTGGGGCTCCAAAGGCAAGTTATTTGCACACAGTAACTCTGAGCGGTAGGCAGGGCACCTCTAATTTTACTCTATTTTCCAGGTGAGAAGATTGCATCTCAGAGAGGTTAGGTGACTTGCTGAAGGCCACACAGCACATCAGAGGAGATCTCCCGGAGACACCATTTCCTTTCTCTGACCTTGGTTCACAGACTCTCACTATTGAAGAGGTCACATCAGTGCTGGAAGTTTCCTTGGACTTGGGCGAGCCAACCGTCTCACTTCATAGTTGGGTAAACTGAGGCTCAGAGATATTAGTGTATTGTCCAAGGCCACTCAGCCAGGAAGTGGTCAGAACTCAGTTTTGAATCTATGGACCTTTGGTCTCCAGAGCTCACATTCCTGCCCCAGCAACTCCAATTCTGAAAAAGCAAGTGGCTCAAATACCTCTCGGGCCATGCCTGCCAAAGCTGGCTGAGCCTTGATAGAGGCTGATTATACCATTTTCCCTGGTCTAGGATCACCCGAGTGTAGCCTTGCCCTTAAGGTTTCGCTCAGATGCCTGAGCAAGGAGCCCAGGACCAGGGTTCAAATCCCAGCTCTACCAACTTCCATCTGTGACCCTTTGGACAAGTTACCCCCTTTTGAAAGCTTCAGTTCTCTCATCACCCAGATGCCTGCAGTAGCATCTTAAAACACCTCCTTTTTGCCTTCCAGATCCTTCCTTCTATTACACACTCAGCAACAAGAGTGATGTTTTCAACGTGTACCACTTACTTGCATGACCCTTTCCACATTTCCTCTCTGCCCCAGGCTGTGAACTAGAGTCTTCTGCACAGGGGAATGTCTGTCTGGGGCATCCCCCAGCCACTACCACTGGGCTCCCCCCATATCCCTTCCCCATTCTCTCTGGCTCCAGCCAGACTGATCTTTTGGTGATTTGCACTTATCTTGCTGGTTCTACCGCAGGGTCTTTGCACCTGCTGTTTCCGCTGCTTGGGAAAATTCTGTGTCCTCCTCCCCATTGTCAGTTTTCAGCCTGATTATCACCTCTTCAAGGAAGACTCCAGGGGCCTCCCCAGATGAGATCAAACCTTCCTAATATATTAGCTCCTCTTTCCGCTCTTTCACAGCCGTTGTCCTGGTTCCCAGTTTAAATTTACTTGGAGAGTTTGTTGCAGATTTTTGTCTCCACCCCTGGCATGAGTACGATAAAGCAGGGAACCCCCCCTGCCCACTCCACCCCACCCAGCACCTGGTGCCTGGGAAGATGCTCATGAAGATTTAAGGAAGGAAGGAATCTGTCCTCCAGGTCTAGGAAATGGGCTGGGGGGTGCAGGCGGGAGTCAGAGCAAGGCTCACAGATCCTCTGCTCTGATCTCAGTTGTGCTGACTCTGAAATGGGCTCCCATCCCTTGATACCTCTAAACCTTCTGCTGGAGGCTCAAAAACCACTTGGAGAGGAGAGAGATGCTACCAGCTCTAGAAGGAACAAGAGCTAAGGGTGAGCATGGGGAGGGAGAACGGGCATCAGGGTAACTGGACACCCACTCACCCTCCCCACTGCCTTCAGAGACAATCTGCTTGGTTTACTGAGAGCAGGGAAATGGAGCCAGGAGCCTGAGTCCTGAGAAGTGGTGGGAGAACATGTGCTCGGTGTTCAGACCCGGAGGAGGACACAGAACTTTCCAAGCAGTGGGGCTCACTGCTGGCTCGCTGACCCCCGGTTACGGTTCTCAAACTCAGTGGGTGCAGAGGCCCAGAGGAGACTTTGAGGGGCTTCTCCAAGACTTCCCAAAGAAACTGAAGGTTTGTGCTTCACCCTCCAGGTGAGCCCCCCAGAGCCCTCAGAGATTTGGGCTTTTCCAGTATGTCTCGCTGCAAACCTCATTTTTATATGCTCCAGTGAAAACGCTCTTTTCTAATCAGATATTTAAATAAACAGCATTATTGCGTATCTGTGGTTGTTGTTATTCATCCAGCAATCATTTTCTGAGTGCCTGTTGGGTACAGGCAGGCGCTGGGCTGGCCCTGGGGGACACGGCAGTGAAGGAGACAGAGGAGGTCTGTAGGGGGAAGCAGCCAAAAGATAATGAAACACCTGTTTGGAAGGGTGGGGAGAGGGGGAGCACAGGGCTCTAGGGGAGCAGGCTCGCCTGGGGGTATGGTGGGGAGTCACAGAGGCCTCCCTACAGAATGATGAATAAACAGAAGCCTAATGCATCAGAAGGAGGCTTTATCATTGCGGTATGTGAGCAGGGCTTTAAGATTAGCAGCTTTGTGACCTTTGGTGAATCACTTGACCTCTCTGAGCCTCAACGTCCTCATGTATAAGAAGAGAGAAAGAACACCCATCTCCTTGTGTTGATGTGAGGCTTAGAGAGGTGAGAGCCACCACTGACAAGGAGCAGGCCCTCTGCAATCTACGAAATCTTACTTCATGCTTTTGCCAGGGCTTCCATGGACAGTTACGCACGTTGTCCACTGCCCAAGAGCACCTGGTTTAGGTACTCGACTTGCCATCAGAATCCAGTAAGCAGTATCTGCCCTCAGGAGCCCCTTAGCCCCCTCTGCACAGAGGCACATGTTTGCCAGTGCTGGGCCCCCAGCCCGAAACAACAGCCTGGCAAATGAGGGCTGGTGAGGCACAGAGAGGCTGATTAACCAACCCGACGCCACACAGCAGCACTGGGACCCCTCTGGGTGGGCAGACCTGGCCTCCAGTCCCGAATTGCAGAGTGAGGTGTGCAGCCAAGAGCCTTCAGCAGGCAAGCCGAGGAGAGTCCTGGGCCTCCCCCTCTCGCACTGAGAAGAGGAAACTGGAATGAAAAAGAAAAAAAATGTCCTCTCATTCCCGTTTAGGCTCCACCCCCAGAAGGTGGCCTCAGCGCGGCCGGGCCGCTACTACAGCATCTGTGTTGACTGTACCCACCCCCACCCCCTCCTGACTTCTTCCTTCCATCCTGGGGATCGTTTTCCAGACAGCCCAGAGCCGGGCCCGCCAGACTATTTAGTCTGGGTTTGGTGACCCCGTCTGACTGCCGGCAGGACGCGCTCAGGTTTCGCCCGCCTCCTCCATACAAGCATCGCAGCCCCTACATCCTGGGCCTCCCCACTGGCTTCTTAAACAAACACATCCCTTCAGGCCAAAGACATCCTGGCACACTTGCTTTCAGCCCTGCCACCAGCTTCCAGAAGGGAGCTGCACTGCCCTATGATACATACTTCTGTTTGGCATCCTGTGGGCCCCTGATGGTCACTCTTGTACCCCCAAACTTAGCGGGCTTATGTTCCCATCACTGCTACTCTCCCCAACTCCCTCTGACCCCGACTACTGGATATACAAGTTCATTAAAAAAAGGATATAAATTCAAAATAATTGTCCATCAGTTAATATGTGCTAGACTAGCTATTTGTTTTTGCTTTGTGTCTCTGATGGGGAAACTGAGGCCTGAGAGAGGGAAAGGAATTGGCCCAATCCCAGAAGGTAGGGAGCAGCAAAGTCAGGATTCGAACTCGGACATTTAGGCTCCTGGTATCCTTTCAACTTTAATGCAATTCAGTCTTTGTCTGCACCCACTCCCCTATCACCACCCCTGCTCTGTTCTGGGTTCTGGGCTGGGCAGTTCTTTTTGAGAATCTGACACTTGGGTATCTTGGGAATAGAACTACACTTATCAAGCACTCACCATGCCAAGTTCTTTATATGCTATTCTCTCAGGTTGAGAGAGGTATTATGTCTCTGCTCCATTTGACAGATGAAGAAACTGAAGTTCAGAGTGGATGAGTGACTTGGACAAAATCCCACAGCCGGCAAGCAGGGGATCATGAATTCCGGCCCAGGAGAACATACTTCCTCACCACGGAATCCCACTTCTGAGTCACCGCTTGCAAGTGGGAATGGCAGGCTGGGAGTTCAGGGGTCTTTACATATTTCTGTAATATTTTCTTCACCATGAGCATGCTTGGTTTTTATAATACTAACAGTAAAACAACATAAGTGCAATAACAACAACACAAGCAACACGATTCATCTTGGTTGATGCCCATTAAATTTTCCTTTCAATGTATTATGTACAACCAAGTCCCTTGTGAGCCTCCCCTCCACACAGCTAACTGCTATTGACAGTTTGGTGTATATTCTAAAGAGTCCCCCAATCCCCCCCATCAAATGCTAATATATATGCATGCAGAGGTGTAATTTTATGGGGCTTTCTAAGCCATACATATTTGTAACACTTGATGTTTAAAAATCAATAGGAAATGTATTACTTTTGCTACTGGGGAGAGAATAAAGATATTAAAAATTAAATCAAATTTAAAAACATCCCTGGGTTGGACATTTTGAAGTTGCCGAGACAAAGTTCTATTCCAGAAAGTTCCGCACCAGCAAAGATGGGTTCCCTGCAGAGATGAGCTCAGCTCCCGATGGTTGGCCCTTGGACTTGGCTGGGGGCTGGGGTGGGGGGAGGGAAGGAGGGATGCATCTTATTCCCTCCAGCCTGCCTTGCCACCCCCTCCCCACTGCCCGTGTTTCATGAGCATTGTGCTCAGTTTGCTGATTCAGCAAAACAGGCCTGCCCGCTTGCTCCCTGCTCGGATTGGAAGGTGATCGTCTACTAGCCAATTAATTCTGCTTTAATTGCTCAGGCTCTAAAATGCAATCCCGGACAGCTAAACTGGTGGGGGGTGGTTAGCCTGACAGATGCTGCTCTAGCAGCTCAGGGGAGATAGTCAGGGAGTCGGAGGAAAGAGTGGTTCTCTGAAGGGTCCTCCAATGTTCTGGATGGGAGGGGTGACTGGCCTTTGGAGTATGATCCAGAAAACTGGCTCCAAACATGGCCCTGATCAGTAGCCAGAGGGAGTTTCAGAAAGGGGTGCAGTGGGATCTAGTAAACGTCCACACTCCACTTCTCAGCATTTACTACCACCTGACATGACAATGTTTGTTCCCCTACTGTGGTTTGCCTCTGCCACCCAGAAGTCAGCTCCCGGAGGGCAGGACCTTGGCTTGTTCATGCTGGTCTGGCCCAGTGACTGACATATGGTAGACACTCAATAAATTGGGGTTGATTTTGTGAACAGATTCCACCCTTTCCAAGTGGTCTCCTGCCTGCAACTGCTCAAGACATCACAAAAGATAGATGGGGAAACTGAGGCCAGTGCTTGGCTCAAGCTGTCTTTAGCCTTTGCATCATGCAAAGCATCCTTTTCCAAGTTGTTCTCACTCACTGATGCAGGAGTGGTGTGACTTTTTACAGGCAGGACGGAACAGGACAGGGAATCTCATCTGTGAGCCTTTCTTTGGAAAGCTTCTCTGCCTTAAGCCCCTCCTGAGCTGGCCCACCTCCCTCCACTGCCTGGCAGCCAGCTCGCTGGGTACAGAGGGCCAGCTCCTCTCGGTCTGTGCCTGGGGGCAATTGGAACCATCTCTCCTGCCGACCAGCCACACTGGCCCTTGAGAGGAAAATCATATGTATCTAATCTCTGACCTATAAATGAGAACAGGGTTAAGGTTTGCAGACGGCCGAGTGGGGAGCCCTAGGAGCAAAGGAGAGGAAGTGAGAAAGAGCAAGGCATGCCGGGAAAGAGAACAAAGGGGACCGGAAGCAGAGGAGGAAAGAAAATAAACGAGGACTTTGGCCCATTCAGGCTGGTAAGTAAGTGCAGGAAGAAACAATGCAAAGGAAAAACAAAGAAGAGGAAGAACTAAAGGGTAAGAAGCAACTGAGTAGGGGCTTGAAACAAAGCCAAGGAGGAAACAAAGGATAAGAAAGGATGCAGGCAGAAGAAGCAGCAGCCGCACAAACAAGCAGAGAAGGTGCGGAGGCCTCCAGAAGGCCACTGGCCCATCCTAAGGGGGGTGGATCTGAGCAATCTGCACGGCCCCAGCCTGCCCCTCGTCCCCCATCCCAGCTCTGGTACCCAGGGGCTCCCAGGAGCCTTTGGGCCAGACAGCTGGGCTTCCTCCCGCCTCCGCCGTCTGGCCTGCTCTGATTGGCCAGTCTCCCAGGGCAGGAAGGCGCGCCACGCCCACCCATCTTTGCTCCTGGGAGGCAGAAACCCCAGAGACCTGTGGGCTTCCCGAAGTGTTGGGAGCCACCCCAAGTTCTCCCTCCCCCTCCTTCCCCACCACCTAGAAAGCTGTCCAAGTGGAACAGCCTGCAGCTATTACAATAAACACCTCAGCCGCAACCTGTCCCTCATTTGCATATTAGCAGCCTTAATTCTGATGAAATATGCAAATGTATGCAAAATGAAATTCATCTCATAATGACACAAGGCGATTAAACAATTTTTATGCTTAAATATTCTGTTTAATGAAATCAAACAGACCCGCGCGTGTGACAAATTCTCCACAGCATGGAGAAATTAGTGGGAACAAAAAAAAAATAGAAAGAAAGAGAAAAGAATACCCCAGCACCAGCCCCACCCAAGCACGGCCCAGATCTGCTTTCACCTCTCCGATGAGAAGGAAGGGGAAAAAAAAGTGTGTTTCTTGATAACCAAGTGAACTGAAAATCATATTACTGAAAACTGCTAAAATAAGTTAGAAGCGATAGGCTTTTATTTCCAGCTTCTGAGAGGAACCCCCAAGATGCACCCCACAGTGCCACAATATGGCCTCGTAATGTGTTTATCCTCCACCTCGGCGGCAGGAAGGGGGGCCGGTTCTGCCACAACCTCGGGGCCCGGGAAATGGACTGCAGAGCCCTCTGCTCACCTACCACCAGGGAGGCTGCTGGGCTGATGTCCCTCTTTTCTGGTTTGCTCACCAGGGCAGAACATGTTCTTGCTTTGGCCACCGGGAGACAGTTTGAGGCACGTGTGGTCTTTTCCCTGCTCAGGTGAAACCTATTCTGATATTTTGCTGGGTGAGGAAAAAGAGGAGGAGGCGGTAGAGTCAAGAAAGAGAAGAAAGAGGAGGAAGAGGGGAAGGGAAGTAGGTAGCAGGGAAAGGAAATGATGAAGAGAAAGGGGTAGAAGTTGAGGGGATAGAATGAAGAAAAGAGGGGATATAGATAAAAGTAGTAGACAGAGGTGGAGTAAAAGGGCAAAGAAAAAAGAATTAAAGAACGGTAAACACTTTTGAACCATAGCTATGTGCTTTCTACTTGTGATTTCACCGAATCCTCTCATCAACCCTATGAAGGAGGTCCCATGCGGTTATTATAACCACCTATATTAGCTAAGTAAATTGTCCAAAGTCTCCCTGTAGAGGTGAGCGGAGAATTCAGGATCTGAACACAAGACATATTGATCTTGGGATCAGCCCAAACTTATGTCACAATGCCACAAGGGGAGTCAAGAAAGAAGAAAGAACAAAGGCTGGAACATTCTCCAAAGAGCTTGGGGTGTGTTGCAGGCTGAGTGGAGAGGGGAGCTGATCTACAAACTCACCTTGGGAATTCTGGGATATTTGGGTGGGTCACTAGATGCTAATTTGCATATGGCCCCTTAGGGCTTCTGGGCAAAAACAATTTGGGGGCTGAGTGGGGAACTGAGGCATTCTGAGTAAGTCTCAATGGCATGGTCTTCTCTGACCTCCTCATCTAAGTGTCCACCTCACCCAATTCCCTCGATTTGCATCCTATTTTTAGTGTTGATTTGTCTGACATCATCTCCCAACTAAAGTGTGCCTTCTAGGAGGCCAGGTATACTTCCTGGGTATAAAGAAAACATCATGAGAAAAAAAGTAGCATGGTTGCTTTTTTTTCTGATGATGTTGTTTGCTTTTTGTTTTCGGGCTCTGAGAAGAAAGCTGGGTGCTTGGGAGTCTCTGCTGTTATCTGCAGTTTGGATTTGTGACTTCTAGTAAAGGATCTAACCTTTTTGGTCTCATTTCAAACCACTGAGAAGTAGGAAGAATGTCTGTTCATCATACCTAGGATTTCTTCTGATTCCAATGTTTTAGAATTATAATTCTGAATTCTTCATCTGAGGGTACCCAGCTGGCTAAGTGGCAAGGCCAGGATGGAAACAGGCAGTCAGCTCTAGCTACTGTAATAACAAAACAATAATAATAACTGCTAATGTTTGGTGAGTATCTGGTGCTGCATGGAGCCATTACACGCCTCTTCTCTTTCAGTTTTCACAGCAGCCCTGTGAGGTGAGAGTGTGTCCATTCCTATGTTATGGTGGGGAGACGAAGGCTCAGAGGAGGTAATTGAAGTGCCCAAGGTCACATAGCAAGGCAATGGCTCTGCAGATAGGCATCTAAGTATCTTGGCTTGAGGCCAACATCTGGGAAGCCACTTTGAATCCCCAAAGCAATTTCTTGCAATCCAGAGATCATTTTTCACCCTGATCTCATTTTGGTTCTAAGGTTGATAGACTTTGAGGCAAGGGCATCTCATTAGAAAAACAGGAGAGATCTTTATAATTAATATTTCAAGGATAAAAAGAATTCATTCAGGAGCTATCAGCTTCATCACCCTGTTGATGAAAATGCAAGGTAGAGAGGGTACACCATTGTCCTGGAAGCGGGAGAGTGGGATGGGGCCTTCCCATCTGCTTAATGGGGAGGGGCTGTGGGAATCATGTGACACTTGAACAGAATGCAGAGAGCTCTTATCTTAGATTCTTCAGCTGGGTGCCATTGTGATAAGAGATCAGGAACTCCCAGGAGTCTGTTTCTGTGCCTAGTGATAAATAGGCAGCATAATAAGATGGCTGCCATGTTAGCATGGAGTCATGAGAAAAATATTTAAAAATTCAAATTCATTCATTCATTCAACAAATTTTTATCTGTATGAAGCTTTAGGGAAGCAGAACTAGATAGAACATAGCTACCGCCTTCAAGAAGGTCAGTGTAGTTGGGAAGATACATTGAAAGATTACAACAATAAATGTAAAGGGCACAAATCCAGCACAGGAATGGGGAATGTGTATCTTCACTTTGGGATGTCAGGTAAGGCAGCCCAGAGAATACGGAACTAGATCTCCAAATACAAGTTGCAACTTACCTGAAAGGGAGAAAGATTTCCAAAAAGAGCAAACAGCATGGGTGAGAGCATGGAGATGATGAACTGCAGGGTGTGTTTGGGAGGTACATGGTTCAAAACTGGTGCCGGGCAAAGCCCTGCATAAGAGTGCAGGGAAATGAAGCTGGAAAGAAAAGAACTAAGCCGAGAAGTCAAGAAGTCTGCATGCTTATCCTTGCTCTGCCACTGAATAACTATGTCACCTTGGGGAGGTCACTTCAACTCTCAGAGCCTCAGTTTCCTCAGCTTTGAAAACAAGGAAGGATAAACCCCTGGGCTTCTGTGAGGATCTCACGTGCCTGGGAGTGCCGCACCATTGGACGCTCTCTCCCTGTGTAATTGAACAACTCAGATTCTAATTAGGAGATTATCATTAGAGACAAAAACAGTGAGGAGAAAATTATCCCCTATTTGGGCATCCAGATGTCACTTGCATTTCTGTGTATCGAAAACAAATGGCACTAGCTTGCCCAGAGGGTGATAGAAAATCAGTGCCCTGTGCCCTCAGCCTGCATCCCAGACCCACTCACCTCCCTGCAATTTCTTCTACGATTGATTCCCAGAACTCACACTCTGCTTATTTTGTCCTAGCAGCCACCAAAGCTATGGAAAGTGGAACCAGAAACAACTGGCAGAGGCCACCACCTCCAGGACACAGCACTAGGGTCCTTTCTCCCTCTTCTATATTGTCACATGGTTTCCAAATATTTGGATATGGCTGGGGGTTTTTATGGTCCCCCCAGGAGAATCCCTGAGCTCATCATGTTTTTTCTTATAGGAGTGTCCCCATCCCTTAGTGGAGACCCTGGGACGACAAGTGGGACAAGAAAAAGTCCCTCTCCCCAAGGCGCTTACAATCCAGCGATGCAGATATCCAGTCCTGAAGTACTAAAGGATGTCTTTGGGCTTTCTTCCTTGTACTTTTTGAAGCCCATTCTCCCTCCTTCTCCTCTTCCTTCTCTCCCTTCTTTCCTCCTTCCTCTTTGTTTTCTTAGGCAATTGGAAAGTGTCAATGTTACAAAAAACAATAAGGCCATTTCCAAAAACAATATAAATCTCCCCTACACACTGGGACATTTTTACCCAATTTTCCCTCCCCTGTCAATGAGAGGCCATCAAAACTGTTGGCCCCATGGCTGGGTAGCATCCCAGAGAAATTCTCCATTCTCACTTCTGAGCCTCGATTCTTAACAGTTGCTCTCAACACCTCCCAACCCGCTGGGGCTCCTCCTTGAACTTTATGCTTTCGAAGTGACCACACAATGGAACCAATTGTTCAGAACATCCATCGTCCCTCTCTCCTGCCCCTGTCCAAGCAGGGACTAGCCCGTTCCCCCCGAAAGAGATGCAAGCATATTTGGACTCATTTCTGCTTTGATTGGAGCCCGCCCCAGTGCTTTCACCCGGAGTCTTTGCTTCATTCAGGTCAGCTGGGAGTCAGTGTTTTCCCTGGAAGTGACCAGAAAAATTAAGACTAAAATCCCCACAAACCCCAAACTCCCAACCACTGCAGCGTTTCTGTTTTTCCATGGCAAGGGAGAGCACAGAAATCTGATCTCTGTGCTTCACAGGGCCAAACGAACTCCGGGTGGATTGTCCGTGAGGAGGGCTGGACTCCAGGCTTAATGATTTGTGCAGATCCGCGGCATTCCAGCTGAAGGTCAGAAACACTGTGCCTTGATTCTGGGGGATTGGAAGTCCCCACTCCATCCCCCCCTGGGGTTTCTTGCATTCTTTGCTGTTACATAGTACCTCCTTTCCCCCATAGACATCTAAGAAGCGTGAGAAGGCCCCGGGTTGAGATAGTCACTTTCCGAGGTCTTAATTAATTTGGTGTCATTGGTTTATTAGCTAAAGGTGTCATTCAGTCCATCAGAGACATGTGAGTTGCTAAAGCTAGAAAGGTCCTCAGGGTTATCAGACTTAAGCTCTTTCAGTCCACAGAGGAGGACGATCAGTCCAAAATGGAAAAGGGAATGACCCAGAGCCAACCAATGAGGTAGGGGGACCCCTGGGATTTGAGATTGGGTCTCCTGCCATCTTGTCTCTAATCTTCCCTTCCCTTCCCTTCCCTTCCCTTCCCTTCCCCTTCCCATTCCCCTTCCCCTTCCCCTTCCCCTCCCTTTTCATTTCATTTATGTGTCATCTCACCATCCTCCTATTCAATATACTTCAGTCACATCCCACTTCTTTCTCTACTGCAATCATCCCCACCCCAGGAACTTTGCACTTGCTCTTTCCTCTGCCAGGAAATCTGCCCCCCTCCCTTGTCTTTGCATGGTTGCTTCCTTTCAATTTCTTAAGTCTTAGCTCAATTGTCCATCTCTTCAGAAAGACCTTCTTCCATAACGTTTATGTAGCAGACAGACCCTAAGGTGATCCCCAATAATTCTTTCCTCCTGATGTGCACAACTTTGTGTAATCCCCAGCTCTTGATTGTGGGCGGGACCTGTGACTTGCTTCCAACCAATAGAATATGGGAAAGGTAGTGGGCTGCTGCTCCCGTTATTTGGTTGTGCCGTATAGCCAAGGGATTTTGATATTGTAATCAAGGTCCCAAATCAGTTGTGTTTGAGTTAATCCAAAGGGAGATTATCCTAATTGGACCTGATTTAAAAGGGTGGACCCTTTAAAAGTGGGACTGGGCTGTCCCCAAGGTGAGAGATTCTCCGTGCGGGCTTGATGAAGCAAGCTGCCATGTTGAAGCAGCACATGTGGAAAGAACTGCTGGCAGCCTGTAGAACCAGAGGGCTATCAGTCTCCAGCTGATATCCAACAAAAAGCTGGAACCCTCAGTCAGATGGCCACAAGGAAAGAAATTCTTCAAATAACCTGAAGGAGCTCAGAAGGAGACTGTTCCCCAGTCGAACCTCCAGATAAGAATGCAGCCCAGAGCACACTTTGGTTGCAGCCTTGTAAGATCCTGAGCAGAGGGCCAGCTAAGTCACGCCAAGACTCCTGACCTACAGAAATGGTTTGATAATAAGCACATTTGCTTCAAGCTTCTAGGTTTATGATAATTTGTTTCCCAGCAGTAAATAACAATTAAGATCTAAAACAATCCTTCCTCAACTTTTACTTTCATATCACCTTTTAATATTCTTGTTCTAGAACCTGCTACTCTCTGAAAGTATCTTATCTAAATATCCTGTGCCTCCCCCATTATCCTTTGAACTCCATGAGGGCAGGTGCCTTGTATGTCTTGTTTGTCTCTGCATTCCTGGTTCCTGGCAAACAGTAGGTGCTCAATAAGTATTTTTTTAACAAACAAGTAAATGAATCTGATGATGGTGTAAATTTACCCCCAGGAACAATAAAAGAAAATACTAATAAATTCAATTAAATAAAAAAAAATTCTGCATAGCAAAATCTATGGGGAAAAGTCAAACTTGGGAAAATACTTGCAATTTATATTGCAAAAAGTCTATATTTTACAAAGTAGTAATGCAGATCAATGATAAAATTTCCTGAAACAAGTAAAAAAGATACTTAGCCTCACCTATGAGAAGAGAAATGCAAATTAAAACTACGGCGAGATTCCTGTTTTACCTGTTGGTTAGGCAAAGACCAACAGAGTGGTGACACTTTGTTGGTGAGGGGGATGAAAGCAGCGTCGTGGCCACCTGGAGAAGCAAAAGTGTCATGAATGTGACAGCAGCAGCCCAGACAAGTAATGAAGAATGTGGGACAGGCTCAAAGAGTCTTCCTACCTCATAGCGCCAACTCCTGCCTCGGTTTCCCTCATTCCACCCAGCTTCTCTGATCCACCCTTCCTTTCACACTGTTTAAATTCTGACCACCCAGCAGCCAACTGAAGCCGACAAATGATGGACCACAGGGTGCCTGCTCCGTGTGGTTCCAACTCACCACTCCTTAGGGCTGGAGAGAGAGGGGTGTGGACTTGTATAGCAGAGAGATGAGGTCTCCCACCCGGAGAGGCCAGAGAATTCCTCAAAGAGGGGCAGGAGGGCATTCCCATTGGACATGGAGAATACTGAACTGGGACCAAGACCTGGGTTCCAACGGTGGCGCTGCAACTAATCATCAGGGCAAATGGCCAGAGAACAGGGCAACCAGCCTCGTGGAGCCTCAGTTTCATATGAAACGGGGGCTTCAGACTTGGGGCTCACCAAGGCTCCTTCCAGCTGGGATGGTTCCGTGGTTATCTGGAGAGCGTTTGGAGTTCATCCCGGGCCCCTCGGTCTCAGATGGATGGAGACAAGTTGCCACGAGGCCAGCACAAGCTGGCTTCCATGATTGAGGGGAAGGGGGAGGTTGGTTCCAAGAAAGATCAAAGGCACTGACACCTCTGAGCTTGATCGAGCTGCACTGAAGGAGGCAGGTGACAAATGTCTGGGATGGGGAGACAGGGGACACGGCTCTGGTTGGGAGGGTGGTTTTTGCAGCTTCTGTGGGCAGGTTTCACGATCAGTACCGGGTAGAAGTGCCTCCACTGATCCAGGCATGTGCTGACAGCTGTTAAATAGCTTGGTAGGTTCAATAGGTGGTGATGATCATCAGCCACTCAACAGCTACCACTCTCACCTCTTGCCTGGACCATATCCTCTTAAGGGTCTCAATGTCCACCTGTGCCCCGCCCCCCAGTCTTTGCAACACATCAGCCAAAGCTCTTTTCAAAACATGCCAATGATATAACTCTGCTCAAAACTGCCCCATGGCTCCTGTCTCATTTAGAGAAAAAGTTCCAGTCCTGATCTGTCCCCATCCTCTCTCTGATCTTATCCTCTGCTCCTCTCCCTCTCCTCAGGGCCTTTGCATGGCCTGTATCCTCTTCCTGGCTTGCTCTTTCCCCAGATGATCCCATCTTGCTCCCTCACTTCTTTGGCTCTTTACTCAGATGTCACCTGGCCACCCCATCATGATTCCAACCCCCTTGAACTTCCCTGTTCCCTTTTCATATGCTTTCTCTCCCCCCCAAAGCACTTACCTTCACTTAACTTACTATACAGTTTATTTTGTCTTATTTGTGTCTCTCTGTCCCACTTGAAAAGCTCCATGAGAGCTGTTTTGCTCCCTCCCCTATCACAAGTGCATAGAAGAGTAACCAGAATTTAAAGTCTCAAAACAGACTCATTGGATAGTGACAGCAGGTTACCTACCACTGATGAGCCCTTGCCCCATGTGCTATGTTTTGGTTTTTAAAATTTGTTTGTTTGTGTGTGTGTGTGTGTACCATGTTTTTTAATAGTTTTCTTTTAACTCTCACAAAAGCCCAAAGATGCAGGTACTGCTATTTCCACCATCCCTATTTTACAGATGGGGAAACTGAGGTCCAGAAAGGTTAAGACTGGGGATGTGCCCAGTGCCACATGGTGGAAAGCTCGTGCCACTGGGTTTGAAACCCAGCAGTGGCACTCCTAATCTGGTCCTGCCCTTTAAGGATGGGTCTCCTTAATTATGGCCCTTTCAGATTGTTGATCTCATCAATACTCACACAAATTCTGTGATATGTGACTATTATCCCCATTGTACAGACAGGAAAGCCAAGGACTCCAGAGAATTGCTTCTTGAAGGTCACATAGCAAGCAGGGGATCTGGGACTTGAGCCGATGACTTTGACTTCCAATCTGGGCTCACTGTCTACTTTGCCTCCTCCCCTGTCTGGCCTGCAAGGTGCAGATGTGCCTGGAGCAGCCTCTCTGGTTCCCTGGAGACCCACAACTCCCCTGGGAGTCACCCTGCTTGGAGAGGTAGAGGCAGAGAACAAAAGGGGATTCAGCCAGTGTGGGCCTCTGAATGGAGGCTGGAGGCTTTGATTCAGAGCTGGTGGAGGCTGAGCCACTGTTCAGTCATGTCCATCAAAGCCCCTGCTCCTTGGCCACACATCTGTGTGCGTCTGTGTGCACTTGTGGCCTGGGGTCTCTATCCTGATGCCATATGTGTACATTGGCTAGGTGCACTGCCTCCTGTGATGCCTCCGCAAGTTCTGAGACAATGAGCTGGGACAATGATCCCAAGATTGGGATCCTGGAGGCCATTTCTGGGATCCACAGAAATTCAAGCCACAGCTCTCCGCATACTTTTCCTTGGAGTCTTTGTTAAAGAGGCATCTCTGGAATTGTCCATGCTTGCATCCAGGTTTTGAACTCTGGAATCTCATGCCTGTCTTGCTCACCAACTTGTTCACCCTGGTAACTGGCATATAGAAGGTTACCAGTTTGTTCATGTTTGTTGAGTGAATGTTAGACCAAAGAGACTCAAACTCCTGTAATAAAACCGTTACAGAGGGCTTCCTATTTTCCAGGTCCTGTACTAAAGCACAAACTTGATGCAATTCTTACAACAATACTGTGAGTTCACTGTGATAATTGTTTCCATTTTACTGTTGAGGACACTGAAGCACAGAGAGATTAAGTAACATGTCCAAGACCACACAGTCAGGAAGAGGGGGTCTGGATCAGAACCCAGGCTCAGAATCTAGTCCTTGCTCTCAACCACTGACACCCCGCCTTCCTGATATCACTGGACTCCCACCTCTTTCCCACCCCTGAGCATCTTTACTTGGAAGCAGGGCCCCACCATAGGATGTCCCCAGAACACAATCCCCCGGCAGACCCTGAAGCTGGGATGAAGTCTCCATCAGCAACTATGAATAGGGGGCCAGATTCTCCTAGGCCATAGCACAATCATATCCTTTTAGGGAAAGGCCATTTGAGAAATGAGTAACTAAATGCGATGTCAGTTTTATACCTATACAAGATGTTGCACATAAAGAAATTCACAAATCAGGGAAATAACCCGCGTCCTTATTTTCGCACCATAAAATGCAGGCAGACCTCCTTCCTTCCAGGGCTATTATCAGTTTCTCACAGAACCGATGGAGCCTGTAGCTTATGAGGTGACACGTGGAACGAGGATTTGTTGTTAATATGTCCTGCCTAGTGTAACGTGCTTTGCTGCCTCACTGTCTTCAATCCTCATGACTACATTTGTAAATTCATTCAACAAACATCTGAGCGCCTCTTCTGTGCCAGGCACTGTGCCAGATGAAGGTCATCTCCCTAGTAGTTCTCCATTTTAGAAACCAGAAACCAAAGGCAGGAAGCAGTGGATGACTCACCCAGTTAACACACCTGGAGAGTGACTGAGCTGAATTCAAACCCAAGTCTGAGTGACTCCCAAATCCAGGCTTTTCCTAAATCTTGTCACTCAAGGTCAGAGCATGCCGATTTCTTTCTTGGTATCAGAGAGTTCTGAGTCTGGAAATAATATGGAAGAGATGGACTAGCTACTTTCCAAACCTGATTCCACTTCCTAGGCACAAAAGATTACATTTCCTAACCCCGCTATGGCGAGAGGGGTCATGTGACTTCTTTCGGCCAATGGCACATGACAGGAAGTGACGCATCACTTCCTGTTGAGGCAGTTAAGAACCAGGGGCATCTGCCAGCTCTCTCATTTCCCCACTTGTTAAAGATGCTAGAGTAGCAGCGAGGAAGGGAGTTGGTTCTCTGTGTCACCGCTTAGAGGAGGGCACCCTGACCTACGTCAGACTGTGATGTTGGATATTGACATTAATTGTGTTAAGTTATTAGGATTTATTTATGCCTGCATTTATTTAATAGCTGTTATGCTTGCCTCCTTTAATTAATGAAAAGAGTATCTCCAAGGGGATTCATGGTCCAAGAAAGAATGTCTGCTTGTCACTGAGGCCTCTCTACTGGGTTTTGGACTTTCGGACTCTTGCTCATTTATTCATCTACCCATCTGCACTGGTTGTTTTTCTTTCATGCTCTAGATCCTTTCTGTGCACCTCTCTGTATTGTTCTGTTGTCCCAAAAGGCTCATCTCTGGGGACTGCAAGACCTAGTCTTCCTTACTCTCCAGCCACTGGGTGAGTTTGGTCAGTGGAAGGTGCCAGAAGATCAGAGAGTGACGGATAGTGAAAGTGCAGTATTTATTGCCCCTTCTGTCCTGGCCCCTCAGTGTGGCAGTGGCCATGCTTTTCCACCTACAGCCCCAGCTGCTGTCAAACCATGGTCCAGGATCTGGGAACACTTTTCCCTGCCTCTCCCCTTCAAGACCAGGGATGGTAACACCTTCCCCTGTTGCTAGTCCCTGGGTGCCTCAACACTTCTTGTTTATTCCTTGAATCCATTTATTTCCCGCTGGGTCCCTGACTGATACTTACACCACCTATTCATGTATCCGCCCATCCATCCACCATCCATCCATGTCTCCAACACCCATCAATGCATCCATCCATCCACCATCCAATTCACATGTGTGCCGTACCTACTATGTGCCAGGCAATGTGGTAAGAGTTTTCTCTAGGTTACCTGGTTAAATCCTGACAATATCCCCTTGCAGTTACTACTATTATGATCTCTGTTTTGCTCAAGTGTCACATCTGCCAAGAGGTCTCCCCTGAACCCGAATCTAAATCAGCACCTTTTTTCCTCCCAATTCTTTTAACCCTATATTTTTGCTTAATATTTATCATATTCTATCGAACATTTATTCATTTACTTGCTTGCTTTCTGACTTACACATTAAGAGGGTAGAGGCTTTTTCTGTCTGGTTCTCTAATAGATTCCCAGTACCTGGAATAGTTCCCAGTGGACAGCAGGCATTCAATAAAATATTTGATGTAATAAAGAGTAAAGAAATGAAAGGGGAAACAGAGTCTCAGAAGGGTGAAACAATTTGTTTTAGTTTTCCTTGCAAGATTAGAAGCCAAATCTGTCTGAGTCCTGAGCCCAGGCTAGCTACCACTCTGGAATACCTTTTGGGCCCCCCTCTCAGGCATGAACTGACCTTCCAACCCACAGTCACCCCCTTGGAGAATGATCTCTCCTCTTTAAGAAATCCAGTAGCTTCCGGGAACATTCTTGTCTGTGTGGTATTCACCCAGGTTGGTCTCTCCGATTCCTTTTAGAATTAAGATGGACATGGATTCCTTCAACCAGGCAAAACTCATTTCAGGAGTACCTGCTGTGTGCTGCCCACTTTTAATTGGTGCTTTGTTTAATGCTCCAGCCTCCTGGTGAGGCCTGGGCTGTTAGTAACCCACTTTGCAAGGGAAACCGAGTGTTAGGGTTGGGTGGCTTGCCCAAGGTCACTCAGCAACCGAGTTCTGGCTGGTTCTAGGCCCCAAACTCTTACCCAATGTGCCACTTTGGATGTATTATGTCCCCCAAAATGCCATGTTCCTTCATGCAATCTCGTGTGGGCAGATGTATTAGTGTTGACTATGTTGGAACCTACTGATTGAGTGTTTCCATGGAGATGTGATTCAATCAACTGTGGGCAAGATCTTTGATTGGATAATTTCCATGGAGGTGTTACCCCACCCATTCAGGGTGGGTCTTAATTGAATCACTGCAGTCCTATAAAAGTTTTCACAGATGGCAGGCAGTGCTGCAGCCAACAGAGACACTTTGAAGAAAGCACAGGAGCTGAGAGTGAAGCTGGAATACAACTTGGGATCAGCAGACACCAGTCACGTGCTTTCCCAGCTAACAGAGGTTTTCTGGATGCCACTGGCCTTCCTTCAGTGAAGACATACTTGTGTTGATGCCTTCATTTGGACATTTTCGTGGCCAAGTAAACCCCCTTTATAAAAGCCAGTGCATCTCTGATATTTTGCAAAACAGCAATATTAGCAAACCAGAACATCCAATGTGTTGCACTTTTACTTGTGGGTCCAGAAACGAGGATAAAGGTGTTAATAAGAGCAAGCATGGCAGCGGCCAGTTATAGGTCTCTCATCATGGGCCAGGCATGGTCTTCAGCATTTTGCAGGCACTTAGGACCCATGGTTTACAGAGGCGAAAACTGAGGCTCAGTTCAAAACCCTGACCCGAAGGTAAATCACACCCCCCTCTTCCCCGGGACACTGCTATTAACTCCCACCCTCTCCCCACGTTTCTGCCAAGACCGCTCGCTGGGGAGCTCTGCAGCGGCCCGAGACAGCCTTGCACACCGCTTGGGAGAAACCCAAGTGCCATTTCCACCTGATAATAAATATGTGTCAGGAAGGACTTGATCCATATAACCTTGGGTTACAGGGACACTAGACCATGAAAAGCCTTTGACAAAATGCTTTCTCCTCCAGAGACCAAATCCAAATTATGGGCGATTACAGACACTTGGCCTGCTTTCCCCAGATGGCCTTTTATTTCTCATGCCCAGGAATGGATCCTCCTGGTTCGAAAGCATCACCCTCCTGGGCGTCCATTTCCTCAAGAGCTGAGAGGCTAACCCCAAACCTTCTTTGTTCATCTGACAATCAGGGCTGATGGTTGCACTAGTGCTTAATGATGCAATAGCAACAACATTTACTAGTTATTAAGCACCTACTGTGTGCTACGACCTTCACCAGCCCCACTGAAGTCTCCCAATGACTCTGTAAGGAAGGTACTGTTTCTACTCCCGTTTTCCCAGCAAGAAAACTGAGGCATGGCATATCTAGGACAGTAACCAGCAAACTTTTCCCATAAAGGGCCATCTAGTCTCCGTCACTCTGCTGCTGTAATGAAAAAGCAGCCACAGATAATATGTAGATGAACGGGAGCAACTGGTGTCCAATAAAACTTGATTTATAAAAAGCAGAGGCTGGGCCAGATTTGGGCCACAGGCTGTAGTTTGCCAACTCCTGGTGTAAGGACCCTGCCCAGCCCCTTCCGGTGCCTGAGGAGCAGAGCCACTCAGCATCTGGGCCCTGGTAAATTTTGGGCATGTATTATTATTGTTGTTATTAGTACCCTCCATTTTGCAGATAGGGCAACTGAGGCTTGGAGAGCTGGAGTGACTGTCTGCAGGATCTTAGCAAAGGAACATCAGCATCAGGGACATCACCAGGCCTCACAGGGCCAGGCTGATAAATCTACCCTGGGGTGGGTGGATAAAATGACTTGGGATGGGGAGGGAGGTCAGGCAGGGACAATTTTGCCAAGAAGGGTGACCTTAGTCTGGTTTCTTTCCTCTCCCAGCCTCTGGCCCTGCCTCCTTGACCTCTGTGGTCTCATCCTCCTTGCCTGTCCATGGAAACAAACCTCTTCCAGCCACGGGGCTCCGTAGCCGCCTGGTGTGTGTCCCTGCTTCCTCATACTATGCGTGGCGTGCCCTCCTCCTCACTATGCAATGGGTTTCAAGTCCCACCTTGAGCCCCCCTTTTCCGGGAGTTTTTGCTGATCCTCCCACAGTTCTAGAGCTGTTACATCCCCACAGGCTCATATCTGGTCCTCCTTGGCTGCCCGTGATCTCTGCAAGAGGACAGACACTGTCTTCTAGGCACTTGCACCCCCCCAAGACCTCTTCTTTGGGATGGGGTGGGATTGCTCCTTGGAAGTACAAAGGCATCTTATTAATCTAGGAAGTGATGGATCGATTAGGAGGGGGACCCTCCTAGGAGCCACACTGTGAATTCTCCCTGGTGGGAATGAGACGGAGCTTGGTTTGAGGGCAGGGTGGCTGATGGCAGGCTCTGACACAGGTTGTGTGACATGGGCAGGGGGTGCCATCCCTGGAAGCCTGGGACATGTCCTGCTTCTGTGGCAAACACTCCTTGTCTTCCCTGCCAGCCCCCCTGCCCCCAGCCAGATACCAACCCACTGGCCTGAGAAAATAAAAGGTCAATTGCCCCAAAGAGATTTGCATTAGTTTGTGCGTGTGTGTGAAAGAGAGAGGGACAGAGATGGGGAGGGGGAGAGAAAAATGAGAGGTGAGTGGCCAGGACCTCCAAGGAGCTTAAAAGTGAGAATCCAGAAACTTGAGGTGGGACCAGTAAGACCAAAATAAAGGCAGTCGTTGACCCTTCAGCCTCTGAAGAGAGGAGGTCAATGGCTGTGGGAATCTGGAACAATGAGGCAAGAACAAAGAAGGAAGCCAAAAGGGAGAGAAGGACATAGAAGGACTTTCAGCCCAGCATACCTGATATCCCAGGCTCCATGCAAAGTGCCCTCCACTCTCATCTCTTTCAACCCTCCAGGCAAACCTGCAAGGAGAGTGTTGTGATGCCCATTTTACAGATGAGGAAACTGAGGACACTTATTAGGGAGCCCTGGCTTGTAAGTGGCAGAGCCAGGAATGAACCTGGGTCCATGTGGCCCCATGCCCAGCCTTATGCTGCTAGGAATGCAGAGTTGGCAGGAAAGGGGTTAGAAGCCCTGGAGTCGGATGGGGTAAGGAGGCAGGGAGGGAGGGACCTAAGGCACAAGGAAATAGAAGCCCCCAGCATTGGAACGTTTTTTCCCAGCATCCCTTGCAGGCCTGAGCCTGACTGTCTTCTCTGCCGTCTGGGAAGGATGGGGTTAAGGGAATGGCGCCCCCTCCTGGCACAGAGAAGGTGCTGCGTGAGTGCCTCTTTCCCCTGGACCTGGTGGGAACCAAGCTGCCTGGACCCCAGCTGGCTGCCCAGCTATTGAGCCCAGCCCTGGAGAGAGCTCAGCAGGGCAGCATGCAAGAGGTAGCTGGAGGCTCTGGGCTGCCTGCTCTTGGCCTTGGCGGGTTGCTTGCTCGGGCCAAAAGGTTTCCGGGACCTCGGCATACAAGGCAGCCTTGCCAATCCCGGCTCCCTGGGCCTTCCTCTCCCTACCCGGGGCCCAGACATGTGCCTTCCCCATGGGGACCATCTCCTCACTGCCTCGGGTAAGAGGTGAGAGGACACTCAGAAAGCAACAACGCCCTCCTTGTAGAGATGGGGCAACTGTGGCCCAGAGACAGCAAGCCACTTGGGTAAGGTCACACAGCGAGACAGGGCAAGGCTGGGATTCGGAGTTGTGTGTTTGTCCTCACAGGTTTTCTCTTGCAGTCCTAGGTGTGCCTCTCCTGGGGAGAGGGTGACTCCATTTGCCCAGGGAGTAATTGAAACGTGATTTGGTCCATGCTTGTAAGAGCTGGGTCCAGAAGACAGAGAACCCAGCTGTTCTCAGCACTTACATAATGTACCAGACACTGCTCTAAGAGATTGACATCTATTAGCCCATTTAATCACTCCTCTCATCCCAAACCCTACGAGGGTGCTATTATTGTCACAGTTTAAAACTGAGGAATCTGAAGCCCAGAGAGGTTAAGTAACTTGCCCAAGTTCACACAGCCACTTAATGGCAAAGATGGAATTTAAAAGAGTCTGCACATGATGCCTTCTATTACAGGATGTTGTTCAGCTTCCCCCAATGTGGGTGGAATCAGACCCTGTGCTGAGCACCAGCAGGGTGAAGTAAGACCCCAGGGGAGCTCACAGCTTGGGGTGGTGGCAGGCAGCCAACAATTACACTCTGGTCTGACATTCCAGGGATGCCGAGGCTGGGCCTGGCCACTGAGCCAGACTCCCTGCCCAATTCCTGGTCCTCAGCTCTTCAGGACAGTTGACCCCTGTCCCCGAGCACTTGCCCTGGCTCCCTAGTGTTATGGTGAGCGGTGGTATCAGGGGCTCTGGGACCAGCCTGCCTGGCTCTGCCTCTGGCCAGCTGTGTGACCTTGGGCGGGTCACTTAACCTCTCTGGGCCTCAACTTCCTCCTCTGGTAACTGGGTGATAATCACAGTACTCATCTCACAGGGCAAAGAAGAATGTGGTGAGTATATGTAAGGTGCTCAGAGCAATGCTGACTGGCACTTCCTAGTGCTAAATACCTCCTAGAAGACCACCATGGACCCCAGGGGGATGAAGTCTCACCCTGTTATCAACCACGAACATTTTCTGGGCACCCACTGTGCACCCGGCCTTGTGCTAGGTGCTAAGGGAGCAGCAGTGAACAAGCAGACTCTTATCCCTGCCCTCGTGGACCCCACCCACCCCAGTCTAGCGGGGAGACAGGTGAGTAAACAGTCACCACCCGGAGTGATCAGGGCTGTCACACCAAGCCCAGAGAAGGCCTCTGAGCCAGCTGGGGCTGGAATATGGGCAGGGAAGACTTCCTGGAGGAGCGGCAAGGAGGATGGGTCATTGCTGGCCAGATGAAGGTGAGTGGGAAATGGGTTGCAGGCAGAGGGATCAGCACGTGCAGAGGCCTGGGGTGGGCGGGGCACAAGAACATTTGAGGAACAGAATATATTTTCATAGAATGAAAAGGTAGAGTGGGGTCAGGATAGGTGCGTGTATCTGAGAGGAGTGGGCTTGATGGGCCATGGAAGAAGGAGATATGGAGGTCAATAGGGGCCAGATTGTCTGGCCAAAAAGGGAAAAGGTTGAGATTTAACTCAAGGGCAGTGGGGAGCCATGGAAGGCTGTAGGCAGAGGGGGGACACAGCCAGACGAGGGTTTGAGAAAGACTGTGCAGCATAGAGAATGGATTAGAATTGGGAGTGCCAATTTCAGGAAACAAACAGGAGGTGGCCAGGCTGAGTCTGGGCTGTCTCCTAGGCATCCTCCCACATTCCTAGGTGGGGACGGACAGGGTCCCTGAGGCTCAGGTTGGCTTTGAAGGAGCAGTCCCCCAAGCCCAGTCTCAAGGCCCCTAGCCTTTGCAGCCTGGGGTGGGCTGGCATCAGGGCTCCCTGGAGTGGGGGATCACCGCTGATTCCCGGCATCCTCTGGAGAAGAGCCCAGGGGTGGGGGGAGTCGGAGGAGCTGCCCAGCCTTCCACACGCCTGCCTCCCCCTCCGCGTCACTGTCCAGGAATGCCAGGGCACCCGGAGGCCGTGCTTATCGTGCTCCCCGAGCGTCTGGAGCAGCCTGGTTCCTGTCGGCTGTCCATCCAGATGGGCCCTAAATCAGCCGGCTCCTTGCTCCTCCGCGGCAGGCGGCGCAGAGCCTGGACCCCGGCCAACACCGCAGCCAGAAGCACAAACCCCGACACGTCAGCCTCCCAGACACACAGGCCGATGGGCTCCGAGGTGCACCCTCCCAGTGCGGCCAGGGCCCCCTGGGCACCTGGAGTCACTCAGCCCTGGCTTTGAACCCAGAATCTTCCTGGCTAGTTGACTTGCCTCAGTTTCCTCATCTCTAAAATGGTCCCGTTGATAAGAAACATCCACCTCCAAGGCAGCCACAAGCATTAAACGAAACAACGGCCGTGAATGCATCTAATAGGGTCTGACATATTCTCTCTCCCTCCATTAAATACACACTCTAAACCTCTAACACTTGTTTTGCAGAATCAATACAATTATCCATACATAGCTTTGGACAGAATCCACTTCTGGGTTAACGTCCCTAGATTATTCCATAAACAGCGCCCAATACATTCTCTTAATGCATTTGTATTTCTTTGCCCACTTTTACAGGAACCTGTTTATCTTGAAGCCTGCTTCCCGGGAAGTGGGTGGGTGAGGAGGCCGGACCCAGGTCGCTGAGCTTGTTTCTGGCCTCCCCTCCCTCCAGCCTGATAGAACCCCAGAAGTTATAAATAACAAATTATAGAATATGTCTGAAGGTGATAAGCGCTATAGGAAAGAAAAAAAGTAGAGCCGAGGATGGGAGATTGGGAGCCCTGGGGATGGGAGGGGGTGTTAGAATTTTAATAGAACTTCTATATATAGTTTCACTCTTCCCTTAAAAACGTCCGTTTTTGTGTCTGTTTTATAATATTCAAAATATGTGAATGCAATAGTACATGACCATAATTTATAAACATACATGTTTACATATGCACACATATGTTTATACATGTGCATATGTATCTATTTATGCGTGTGTGTGTGTGTGTGTGTGTGTGTGTGTGTGTGAGTGTATTTATTGGAGTGTGAGTTCAAATAGTTTGGATATCCCTGAGTTATACAGAAGAGCAGCCCACCTGGTGGACAGGGGACACTGACGGGCCCTGGGGCTTCACCTTTTGGGCACTATTTGCTCTCCAAGTTGATCTCAGAATTCAGCCCTCTCCCCCCAAATTCTGCATCATTGCAGAGTCCAGTTTGAAAGCACAGATATTGAACTTCTTCATTTCATAGATGAGGAAACTGAGGTTCAGAGTGGAACCCAGGCTGGCCCAAGGATACACTGCAAGCCGGTGGCAGAGCAGACACTGCTGTATCCCAGGTCTTTGGGTTCCCAGGAGTCTCTCCCTGAGCCAGAATCTCATGCCACCACCTGGAAACACCAGCCCAAGAGCAAGAAGGTGGAAATGCAAGAAGCCCAGGAGCCAGGCCTGAGATTTTTCTTTTCGTCCCCAGCCCAAGAGGCCACTTAAGCAGCACATAACTGCCTCGTGATGTATCGAACCCTTTCCCTGCGCATAAATGCAGCAGGTCAACCGCCAGGCAGAAATGCCACATATATTTCCTCCCATTAGATGAAATATGCCCCTAATTTGGCTGGGGTTTTGTTTTATTAGACCTATGGCAGCGAGGGGGCCCTGCTGCAGAATAACCTTCTCCTGATCGCTTAGTTCTCACTCGAGGATGCTGAGGCCTGATAAAGGGGGAAAAGAAATGCCCCAGCCTATTATTTTTCAGTGTGCACTGCCAGAACAAAGATCTTCCGGAGCCAAGGAGACACCGCATGTGGCAATTCAGAGCCGTCCTCCACAAAGAACATTCTCGGGGCCGGGGGCCAGGAGACCCACGTTCCAGCCCTGCGCCTCAGTTTCCCCATCTGTAAACAGTTAACAGAGTTGCTGCTGGGATGAAATAAGATGAAGAATACAAAGAGCTGGTCCAGGGACAGGCCCGGAAAAGTTATTCAGTACATCTCAGCTATTAATGCTATTGTTTGCAAAGAGGGGTGAGTTTCTCGATGCCCCCAGGAGACTGTGTTGGTGAATTCTGCTGGGCTGGGGTACTGGACTTTTTCCACTGTTCCCCAGGAATGGATCTAGATACTGATTAATTAACTCTCGCAAGACTGAGCTCTGTGTGTTCCTTAGGGCCACTTTCTTTGTAAGAGGAGGATGATATAACAGAGGGTATGTGAGCAGGGATCCTGTGTCCTAATGTCCCACATCAGTCACGGCGGCCAGAAAACCAAAGGGACGGCCCCAACGGTGAAATTCCAAAGGGATGGGTGCAGGCGGGCTCCCTGACATTCTGGGTTTCTGGAACACTGGTCATTTTTCTTTTCTTTAGCTCAGGGACCCCCACCCTCTGCTGCACATTAAAATCATCTGGGGAGCTTTAAAAAACGCTGCCCGCCCCCCTCCATCCCAAACCACTTAAATAAGACTCCTTGTTGTGGGAAAGGAGGGGACCTAGTTTTTCAAGCTCCCTAGGTCATTGTAATGAATGGCAGGGGTGAGAATCAGAACTCAGCCCTTTTTTTAGGGAACAGGAAGACTAGACCCCACACCTGATCCTCCCTCCAGCAAAGGGTTAAGTGGGAAAGCTTTGGAGGCAGAAGCTTTGGAGCTGGGTCAGTCTTTCCAGATCTCTGTTCCTCCATCTCCCCATCTGTGAAATGGGAATAGTATCCATTCTGTCTTAGCTTTCTGTAGCTGCCATAACAGAGTACTACACACCGGGTGACTTCAAACAACAAAAATGGATTCTCTCACAGTTCTGGAGGTTAGATGTCCCAAAGAAAGGTGTCAGCAGGAACCAGGCTCCCTCTGATGGCTCCAGGGAAGAATCCTTCCTTGCCTGTTCCTAGCTTTTGGTGTTGCTGGGAACCCTGGGCATTCGTGGGCTTTAGCTGCATGCCTCCGAACTCTGCATCCGCAGGCAGCTTCCCTTTGTGTCTCGTGTCTCCCCACAGCCTTCTCATAAGGACACCATCACTGGCTTTAGATCCACTACTCCAGTATGGCTTTGTCTTAACCAATTACACCTGCAAGGACCCCAAGATCACCTCCACAGGTCCCAGAGGTTAGTACCCAAACCCATCTTTCAATTCTACCCCCTACGGCGGGCTAACAAGAGCACCCACCTTCGAGGACAGCTGGAAGGATTAAATGCCCGTTAAGCTGTCCACGCAGTCCCCGGCACCCAGGAAGTGCTTGATGAGTAGGAGGAGCTGTTAATATTATTGCTTCAATCAGGGATCGAGCAAACTATCTGGAAAGGGTCAGCTAGTACATATTTTCAGCTTTGCAGACTGGACAGTCTTGTTCACAACTATTCAATTCTGTGGTGGTCATGTGAAAGCAGCCACAGACAATAAGCAAATGAATGGGCATGGCTGTGTCCCAATAAAGATGTGTTTATAAAAATGGGCAGCGGGCTGGATTTGACTCTTGATTTGCCAATACCTGGTCTAGAAGGTATTCTGGGTTTGGGTACTGTAGCATATGACTGGTTTTATGTTTTTTGGGGGGGCGAGAGCAGAGTGTGTGAGCAGTTGATGGTTCTATATTGGGAATTTTGAGGGGACCTTGAAATCTTTATGTCTCTATCTGTTTTTCACACACTCATCTCATAGGATATATTAAGAAGAACCTTATGAAATAAGTATTTTGAAATGTCTGACACATAATAGGCTCTCAGTAAAGGTTATTTTCCGGTTTCTTCAATCTCCTTTTCCAACTAGTAGAGCTTAGAAAAGGATTATTCAGGTAGTTTTAATTTATAACTTACTATGTGTCATCACTTTACACACATCATCTCATTTAACTTTCATAGCCCTAAGAGTACACATCATTATTATCCTCACTGTCCAGAAGAGGACACTGAGGATCACAGTGGCACACATGGCATGGCATTTGAGCCCAGTTTGTGTTACCCAAGGGTATGCTTCTCCAGTCCTCCTTTCTGCCATCAGCAAGGGGCCCCAGCCTTTGGGCATAGCGGGCATGAAAGTACATTATGCCTTATTCATACCAGACAGCCTTTTCGTTTCCAGGATGGGAGGATGCAATAAGCAAGCTGGCTTTGCACTGTCAGAGCTGCTTCTGCAGGTAGCTGGGGGCTTTCATGTGATTAACCACTGAGCATCTCTCCTGGAGGTGAGGGAGGGCACATTGCATTTTGGAGTTCCCTCTTCATCAGGCCAAATCACCCCTCTATTTTCAAGAGCTTCGTGGGAATCCTGGAATCTGCCTGAGTGGGGAAAGGCTATACATCAGAATAAGATTTGCCAGCCTGACTCACTATTCCTTGTTGCTAGCAGTTAGGGGGAAAGATCCAGATAGATATTTTTACTTTATGCAATTCCATTTTTGTCTCGACTTATCTGATCCTCTAATTCTGCAAGGGATTTTATTTCCTTGTGATGTGAAAGCCCTGGGGCTCAAAGTCCTTTTTCTTTTAAGCTTCAAGAAACTGAAGACCCAATTCAAGGCTGAGCCAGATACCCATCAGCCTGAGGAGGTGAATTATCACTGGCTTGAGTCTCTTCACAGTTGCTTACAAATCCACTGGGGAGGTTTTTCTGCCTTTCTTTTTTTTTTTTTTTTTTTTTTTTTTTTGGTGCTTTTAAGGAGTTGGGTGACTGCGTTCTAGGGGACTGAGCTTTGGGGAGATGTTCCCCATTTGAGGTTTCTCTGTCAGTCGCTGTCTGACCTCAGAGAAAGCATCGGACCATCCCGGGCCTCGGTTTCCCCTGCTATGAAGCTCCAGTGTTTGTTGCTCTCTTTCTCTGCCACAAAGAAGACTTTCTAGTCTCTGTAGGGCTTGACTAGTGCCACCCCCAAATTCACGTCCACCCAGAACCTCCAAATGTGACCTTCTTAGGACATAGGCTCTTGGCAGATGGAATTAGTCAAGATGAGGTCATACTGGATTAGTAGGGTGAATCCTAAATCCAAAGATGGGTGTCCTTATAAGGAGAGGGGAGGATACACAGACACACACAGGGAAAAAGGCCGTATGAAGACAGAGGCAGAGGTTGGGGCAATGCAGGTGCAAGCCAAGGATTCCCGAGAGCTGCCAGAAACTTGGAAGAGGCCAGGGAGGTTTCTATCTTGGAGTCATCAGAAGGAGCAGACCCCTGCTGACATCTTAACTTCCAATGCCTGGCCTCCAGAACTCTGAGAGGGTAAATCTCTGCTCTTTTAAACCATCCAGTTAGTGGCAATTTGTTCCAGCAACCCTAGAAAACAAATACAGTCTTACCTTAAAATGGGATCTCCTCTAAAGCAGAGGCACCGTCTTTTCTTTCAGCTTCTCCAGTGTCCGCTCACAGCCAAGCCTTGCCCATCTCAGAAATGGCATCTTCCGGCACCCAGTAAGCTGAATGTGCTCCTTTTATGCTGTACCTCATGGCCCACATTCGTCCATGGGTTTTGTGGCTTCTACTTTCATACATGCTTCCAAGGCATCTGGTTTTCCCCATACCTGCTGCCCCTATCTGGCCTGGGTCACGGTCATCTCTGCGGGACACTGCAGGAGCTGCCTGGGGTGGGGGCAGGGTGCTCCATGCTTCCACGCCTGCCCTGCCTACCCCCGTAATCCATCCGCTGTTCTGATGGAATCTTTCAAAACACAAATTTGATCTCATTACTCCCCTTTTAATGGCTTCTCAATGCACTTAGAACAGGGATCAGCAAACTACAGCCCATGGGTCGGTTGCAGCGTGCTGCCTGTTTTTGTAAATAAAGTTTTACTGGAACACAGCTACTCTCATTTGGGTATATTTTTTCCATGGCTGCTTTCACCCTATCATGGCAGAGTTGAGCAGTTGCAACAGAGACCTTGTGAAACTCCCAGAATCTGAAATATTTACTATCTGGTCTTTCATAGAACAAGTTTGCTGAGCCCTTACTGAGAAATTCCAAATTCCTCACGATGTCCTCATGGTAAGGTGATCATATGTGCTAAGTTGCCCTGGCCAAGATCTATTCCAGTTCTCTATTTTCTTTTTGGCACTTATCACAATCTGAGATCATTTTGTGGACTTGTGGGTGCACTTGTTTATTGTCTGGATCCTCCTGTGAGACTACGAGCTTTGTGAGTGGTGGATCTCTTTCTTGTTCCTCTCTGTACCCCCAGGAGAACTCCAGACACATAGTAGGTTCTTTGTACATATTATCAGAATAAACGAACATAGTGAAATTTCAGCCTGTTGAGATGTGAATGCATAAGGGGCAGTTGCTTGGTAGTCTCCCAGTTGCTTGAATGCATAAGGGGCATAAATCAGAATCAGAAACAGGGTACTATGCTACCACACAGAAATGGGTTCAAATCCAGCTTCAGGAACTTTCTAGTTTTGAGACACTAGGCAAGTTACTAAGAGTCTCTGAGTTCCATCATCTTCATCTGTAAAATTGACTTGCAGATTAGGGGCAATGCACATAAAAAGCCCAATACAGGGACTAGCACTCAGTAGGTATTTAGAAATAAGTAGCCATAATTTTTTTTACCATAGTTGAGCCAAACACATCCAGTCTGGTTTCTTCTAATAGATAACCCTGTTTATCCCTCTTCTCTAGGAAATAAACTACTTTTTTTTAATTTGAACATTGAGATATAGTCTGATTTGTGCCCTTCCTCACCTGTTGTGCCAGTTTGAATGTATTATGTCCCCCCAAACGCCATTATCTTTGATGTAATCTTGTGTGGACAGACATATCAGTGTTGATAAGATTGTAATTCTTTGACTATTTCCATGGAGATGCGCCCCACCCAACTGTAGGTGATGACTCTGTTTGGATAATTCCCATGGAGGTGTTACTGTACCCATTCAGGGTGGGTCTAAATTAAATCACTGGAGCCATATAAATGAGCTGACAAACAGAAGGAACTCAGTGCACCTGAGAGTGACATTTTGAAGAGGAGCTACAGCCAAGAGGGACACTTTGAAGAAAGCACAGGAGCTGCAGATGAGAGACATTTTGAAGATGGCCATTGAAAGCAGACTCTTGTTCCAGAAAAGCTAAGAGAGGCCAAATACTCCAAGTGCAACTAAGAATGACATTTTTTGGGGAACTGCAGCCTAGAGAGGAACATCCGGGGAGAAAGCCATTTTGAAACCAGAACTCTGGAGCAGACACTAGCCACGTGCCTTCCCAGCTAACAGAGGTTTTCCAGACACCATTGGCCATCCTCCAGTGAAGGTACCCGATTGCTGATGTGTTACCTTGGACACTTTATGGCCTTAAGACTGTAATTGTGTGACCAAATAAACCCCCTTTTATAAAAGCCAATCCATCTCTGGTGTTTTGCATTCTGGCAGCATTAGCAAACTAGAACACCTGTGAATCAGAGCCCAGAGAATGACCCAGAAAAGAGGATGTTGGTCAACTCCAGGGTTGGGGAAGGAATGGATATCCTGAGAGAAGACCTGGAAGTAGGTCTTGGGCATTCCCACCTCAGATCCATATCTTAAAATGGATAAACAGAACCAGCATGTGGGAAAGTTAGTTCATTGGATCTGGGCTGAACTGCAAAGGCATTGGCATCTGAAACCTAAAAGCAGTTTTTCCGTGTCCCGTCATTTGTTGTCAACCAGAGGTATCATTTTGGGAATCACCTAACTCCCCATCACTCGGTTTCACCACCTTGGCTAGTTGTTCTCCGAAATCTGTTCTCTTTTTCAGCAGTACCAGTATCCATGAATTTGGTTGGACACATGGCCCCAGAATAAGAACTACATTTCCCAGTCTCCCTTGCAGATAGTTGTGGCCATGTGACCCAATTCTGGCCAATGGGATGTATGTCGACACGTCGTATTGTAGCTTTTAGGAATCTTTCTTAAATTACAGCTGGCATATATGACTTTTCTATGTACCTTCCTTCATTTTGCTGCTGTGTGAACTTGGACATGTCAACTCACTTCTCTGAGCCTTGGTTTCTTTATATGTAGAATGGAAACACAACTTATTTCAAAGGGTTTTGGTAAAGATTAAAACAAATAAGATTAAATTAAATTAAATAATAAGTAGAAAGTGTATACTATTGTGCTTAGCTTATAGCAGATAGTAAACAAATATTTCTGTTACCATCTGTGTGAACTTGAAAAAGTCACTTAAATCTTCTGAGCCTCAGTTTCCTCCTATATAAATTGAGGATCATCTTCTTACACCAGATTTAACTCTAAATAATTCAGAGAACTAAATGTGACAACAACAGTGGTGAAAATAAAATAAAACCATAAAAGCAATGGAAGAAAGCATGCTTCAATTCCATTACGATTGGAGTGCGGACAAAGGCTTTCTAACTTTGATTCAAAATATACAGAAAGTAAAAGGCTACTAAATTTCACTATGTAAAAATGCATTGCAACAAAAATTAAAAGCTAAGTCAAAAGACCAAAGAGAAACTGGAAGAGAATATTTGCAGTTTATGTCACAGATTAGAGTTTTGATGACCTTAATATATAAAAAGCTCTTAAAACTCAAGAATAAATATCAAAAACTTAATTTAAATAAGAGCAAAAGATATGAAGAGAGTTCATAGAGTTCTACAGGTTACGTGCATGTTCTTAAAATATGAAAAGAGAAATAAAACTAATCTATATAGAGATAGTATTTCTCATTTCCTGGATTGACAATTAAAAAGCTTGACAACATATTCTGTTGATGTGGTGGTGGGGAAACAGTCCCTCTCATACACTGATGGTGGAAGTGAAAAATGGGGTATTTGGCAATATCTAACAAAATTATATATGGGTTTATCTTTTAACCCAGCCATCCCACTCTTTGGAATTTATCCTGAAGATACGCCTCCACAAGTCTAAAATAACAATTGCACACTGTTATTCATTATGAGATCATTTGCCATAGCAAAATATTAAGAACAACCTAAATGCCATTCATAGGGGATTTATTGAATAAATGATGGTGCTTCCACATAATAGAATACTACACAGCTATAAAACATGAGGACCATTTCAATGAACAGAATTAAAGTGATATATTAGTAAATGAAAAAGCATAGTGCAAAAGAGTATCTGTAGTATGCTTTCTTTTACCCAAGAAATATCAGGAGATAAGAAACATATATGAGTATAAGTTAAAAAAACCTCAGTTAGAAGTAAATGAAGATGGTTACTATGGGAGATGGGTGGGAATGGGGTGATGGAATAGAGATAAAGGGGAGTCTTCTCTTGGGATCCCTTTTTATATGATTTATACTCTCGAACCATATAAATATTTTACATATTCGTGGATAAAATGAAATCAAAGATGTTGAAAAAGTCAGCAAACCCTGAATTGAATACAAATAGAAACAAACAAGTTTAACTGTATATCAGATTGATAGCTATTGTAGGCAGTCTTCTAACTTGGCTCCCAGTGATCTCCACTTCTCAGTACTGGTGCTCTTATATGGTCTCTAACCCTTTAATGTAGGATGGATCTAGGAACTCGCTTCTATCGAATAGAATATGACAAAGGCGATGGGATGCCACGTCTGAGATAGGTTATGAAAGTCTGCGACCTCGTCTTGCTGGCACTCTCTCTCCCTGACTCTTCTCATGTGCTTCCTCCGATGAAATGAGCTCTCAGAGGGAGGGAACCACCTGCCAAGGGACCGAGCGCAGCTTTCAGCCAACGGTCCTCAAGAAGCTGGGTCCTTCCAACCATCATGTGCGTGAGCTTAGAAGCAGACACTCCTCCCCAAATCAAGCCTTTGGGGGACCCCTGAACCCCATTCACAACCTGAATCAGAAAACCCAGTTAAGCCATACCCTAGATTCCTGACACACAGAAACCACACCAGAATAAATGCCATTGTTTTAAGCCACTGAGTTTTGTGGTAGGTTTTAAAGCAGTAATAGATAAGGAATAGAATACTGTAATCACACAGAAAGGGAATTCGTCCAAGTCATCTTGGGACACGGTTCTCTAATGTATCCTCTAAATTGAATATCCTCTAAGGGCAATGAGAACTTCAAAGAAATCTTGCTGTCCGTAGTTGAATTGGTATAATTCTGAAAAGGTTGCATGTGGTTTTTGTAGGACAGTGAAAAGGAGCGAATACATTATTATTTGGGGATTGATTAATGAAGGGGTGCCAAAACCGAGACGTGAAATATTGTTGGGGAGCTAAATGTTCACACACCCCCAAGGTTTCACTCTACAGGTTACGTGCATGTTCTTTACCCAAGGAAAAGTTGCCTTAACAATGGGGAGACCTGGGGGTCCCCACCTTGGCCAACCTTACACCCCCAATGACGGGACCGAGTGACATCTGTGTCCCCTGAGGCGATGTGATGGGAAGAACTTAACTAGGACCTGTGCCACACGGCTACCCAAATGGCTAACCCTCAACCTGACTGTGAGGAAACAATTGTATAAACCCAGCTTTTGGGACATTCTGCAACAGCATTAGTCTGGGCTCTTCAAAAATGTCATCACAAAGATAAAAACAATATTAAGGCGAGGGACTGTTCAGATTATAGTGGACAAACGAGGCATGAAAACCAAATGCAAAGCTGTGGATCTTGGATTTATAAAAAACAATAGTTTAATGGATATTTTTAGGACAATTGGGCACACTTGAAGATGGTCCATACGTTAGGTAGCACTACTGTATCAATGTTAAATTTCTTGGGTGTGATAATGATGTTGTGATAAGAGCAGAATATCCCTATTCTTAGATGATACAGGTTGAGCATTTGGGATTGGAATATTCTGATGCCTGCAATTTAGTTTTCAATGGCTAGCACAAGGGGATAGAGAGAGACACAGAGAGAAACAGGATGACAGGAAGGGAGAAACAGAGAGAGAGAGAAGAGAGAGCAAGTAGAAAGAGGAAGTAAATGTGGCAAAATGAGAAGAATCAATAAATCTCAGCAAAGGGTATACAAGTACTATTCTTGCAACTTTTCTGTAGGTTTGAAATTGATAAAACTTTAAAATGGGCATGGGGAGGGGAGACGGGAACAGCCTTAATCTCTCCACCACTGGCATTTAAAGAGGGGCTCATTTAAGCCAGCTGGAGTAGCATCGCTTGGTCGTTCACATCCAGTTGGGAAAGTCTTGCTGCCTCTTACCAGCTGGGTGACAGTGGGCTGTTGACTCACCCTCTCTGAACTCCACTTTCCTCGCCTGCAAATGAGGACAGTACTGAGGACCCAGGAGGCTGGGCTGAATTGAGATCAGGTACATGGTGTGTTGAGCTCGGGGCTGGCACTTTTGCAACAGAGGGGAGATGGATCTTTCTTGCGCACAGTAGGTGCACAGGGAAATCTGGGACCCTCAGTCCCTCAACACCCCATTGCCCTCGGTGGGTGTGGGCTGCCACTCCTGGGAGCCATCAACTTTACGTGCCCTCCCTCTCCATGGGTGTGAGCTGCCCTCCCAGATCCCCTTACTCCAGCCCCAAGCCCAAGGCCACCATCCTCATCTGCCTTCGTAGGGCAATTGGGGAGTATGGGAGGGGGGAGATCATAAAAGCTGTTTGCTAAACCTTCTCTGGACTTTCCCTCCCGCTCTCTGGCTACCCCACCTCGACTTCCTGGCAAGTGCTCTGGCTGTTATTTCATCTGGAATTACTGGAATCGCATTGTCTCCTGTCAGCTTCCTCTCCCTCCCTGCTCTCCCCACTGATTGGGGGCTGGCAGCAATGGATGGTGTGAGCTCCCAGGACCCCACCACAGCCCACCCACCCCGCACCCCCACACACCCACACACGTGCTGGCTCCCCTCTGTTTTCTCTCTGCTTCTGTCTCCACGTCTCCGTCCCTTGCTTTGTTTTCCCCTCTCCTTGTGCCTGTCTGCCTGAAAATTCCTGGTTCTTAATCCCCTTCTATCTCTCTCCCTCTTTCTCTGTTGTGCTATGTTTCTCTCTGTCTCTTCAGATCTCTCTCTTTCTCCACCTTTTCTTTTCCGAGGCATTAAACCCCAGTTGCTCTGCATGATAAACCTAATATTCCCTCCATAGGAAATCAGGAGGTCACCTTTGGGGCCAACCTGGGGTGCAGATCCTAGTTCTGGATGCCCAGTAGGTAATTCTTAACGCTTCAGCTGCCTCAATTCTCAAATGACAATAAGAAGAGAACCTCCTGGTGGGGCTCTAGAGGGCTTCAGAGCAGTGATCTGGATAAAGACTCCAGGAAATCTCCATGCTGCACATCCTGGTCTGCAGAGCCCCACTCCTGCCCCTCTCCAACTCTCCCTCCGATCTGGGCTCCCTTCACACCCTCCAGCCCAGAGCACACCTTCTCATTCCCAAACACGGCCAGTGTCCTGGCTGATCCTCTCCCTGCATGGCCCTTTCTGCAGAGCTTCACCGCATCTACTTGTGCCATCCTTTAGGCCTCCTGGCACTCTCTCTGGAAGTTTAAAATGATATCCTTCTATTCTCTGATACTCCTCTCTTCCAAAGGCAAATGTTCATTCCTCTCTCCTCATGCATGCGCTGGATTTGGTGACTTGCGAGAGGGATGGTGGGCGACTTCCAAGGCTTGGTCAGAAGAGGCATTGGAGCTCCCACCTTGCTCTCTCTGGGATAACTCACTCTGGGGAGAGCCAGTCACCGAGCCATGAGGAAGCTCAAGCCACCCTCTGGAGAAGCACTCAGAGAGAGGAACCGAGGCCACCTGCCAACAGCCAGCACTGGTGTGCCAGGCTCGCTCATGAGCCCACTTGGGAGTGGTTTCTCCAGCCCCAGTCCAGCCTTCAAATGACTGCAGCCCTGGCCAACACCTTCACTGCACCAGAGCCACATGGATGAATTCTTGGTCTCCAGGAACATGACCACTAACTTCTGGGTAATTCATTCTGCAGCAATAGGCAAATTAATTCTCTCTCTATCCCTCTAACCCTGCATGGGTTCATAGCCTTTATTAAGAACAAATACAACATTATATTTTAGTTTATTGATTTTTGTCTCTCTCCCCCACTAAGCAGTAAGTTTCCTGAGGGCAGTGACCATGTCTATATGGTTCACTGTGGCGTACCCATGGCCAGGTGCAGAGAGGTCAATAAGCAACCGTGCAACGAGATGATGGTGGTCAGCTACCTCCTGATCCATCCAAGAAACCTCCCTTCTGTGAACTTCTGTCTCCCCAGGGAGGGCAGGAAAGCATGTCCAACTCCCTTTTCTGTCTTTGTGCATTTGGTTTCCTGCACGTTCCAGGGCTTTCTGCTTGGTTTTTATTCCTGGCTGCCTGACAGAGGGGTGGCTTTGCACAGCTCAAGAGCACCTGTGGGAGGAAGGGCTCTGCGTGCTTTTTCCTCTAACAAGCTGCATCCAAAACAAACAAAAAAAATAGCTCCTCTTCACAGTGGGGACAAAAATAGCCCGACTGCAGCATGCTGATGGAGGAAGGAGGTGGGTGCTGTGGGGCTGAGGACAGAGGCAGCTCGTCTCCCTCCCTGGGCGGCCTGAAAAGCCCCCCACTGTGTTCACGCAACACGCGTGAACCACCATCCACTTAAACCATCCTTCTACCGGGTTAGCTAGTCATTAATTCATCTATTTATAATGTACTTATCTATTTATATCTTCATTAATTTATTCATCTATCCTGCACCTTTGTATTTGTTAATTAATCCATTCACATATCTATCCTTCCATCCATCATTCATTCATATATTTTAAATTTCATCCAAACATTCTAGTGCCCTTTTGTTAATTAATCTACTAATTTAGCCATATGCCTATATTATTTTCATTCATTCATTCATTCATTCACTAAACCTTTGATTCAGTTCAAATCCCCAAGTATTTACTATAAGCCTATTTTGTGAACTGAAGGAGATAAACCTGGCCCCCACCTTTGTGGGGTTCACCCAAATAATTTCCTAGGGTTCAGGTGAGGGGAGGCAAAGGGAGATGAAGACAATATCCCTGCTCGCTGCAGACAGCTGGGGCCACAGCAGAATGACCCAGTGCTGGGTCACGAGACCAGTTGTGGGTTCCACCGCTTGAACCCTTATTCAGCAAAATGCTGAGCCTCAATTTCCTCTTCTGGGAGATGGGGACAATGTAGGAAAACCCTTCCTGCATGGTCACCATGTAAATGCAGTTAGGCCATGATGCAATGCCTTTGTGAAGTCTAAAGTGCACTGCAAATGTGATTGTGGGTGTGGGTGTGCATGTTATGTGTGAAGAGGATCTTTTGGGTTTCCTAGCAACCACGCATTGCCCTAATGGGGGCCCAGTTCCCCTACCACCTGGGGTCCTCTCTGGCATTTTGCTGGGAAACTAGACAGCATCTGGCAGGTAGGGACAGGCTGGCTGATGTTTGGAGGGCTGAGGTGCTTATTATGACTCCAGATGTCCTTAGGCAGCTGGCAGTCCCTCCTCCATGGGAAAAGAGAATCCTGTTTGAGTTTCATTGAGGGGGTGATTTATATTTCTTTAAATCACCCCCTTAGACCCCAATTCCCAGGGTTGAGAGCATCTTTAATGTTCATTAACTGAGAACCACTGAGGCTCGGGACCAAGTCTGTGGCTATGGAATGAGACTGGCCTGGCTTCATTTGCTGTGTAATCCTGGGCAGGTTGCTTTGCTTCTCTGAGCTCCCATTTCCTCACCTGTAGAAGGGAGCTTAGAAACATTTCCAGGGCTGTTGGTGGGAGCATTCATTATCCCAGCAGCATGTAATCCTGGCATGGGGTGGCTGCCATCTTCCCAGAGGCTGGTGTGAGCTTATGGGTCAGCATGGGAGAGAAGCCCCAACACCAGTGTGGGAAACAGATACAATTTCTTTTTTAAATGTGTTGAGTCACAGGCCCTGGTGTCCTGGAAGGAGGTGGGAAAAGCTTCCTCAATGACTGACACCTTTACCACGTGCTTTCCGCTCAGTGCTACTATTTACGAAGGAGGCTCTGGACTTCACACCCACCATGGGTGTGGCCTCTGCATGGGCTGTTCCTTGCCCTAAAATTTACCCGGATCATCCCTATTTGTCTTTCAGGCCTCAGTCAAGTGTGAAGATTCCGGGAGAACTGGGTGGGACCCCCTCCTCTGTAGTCCCACCGGCCCCTGGACCCTGCTCAGAGTTCTCATAGCCTGTCTTGAGGTTGGCTATGACAGTTTGCATTTTGCCTCTCTCCCCAAATGGGGTGGTCCTTGGAGACATGGCGGGGGCCTCATTTTCCCTATGTTTCCTCAGGCCCTAGGAGACTGACAGCATAGAGAGCTGCTCAGAGGCATTGCCTGGTATTCTGGTTTGCTAATGCTGCCATTGTGCAAAATACAAGAAATATATTGGCTTTTATAAAGGGGGTTTATTTGGTTACAAATCTACAGTCTGAAGGCCATGAAAATGTCCAAATTAAGGCATCAACACGAGTATACCTTCACTAAAGGAAGGCCAACAGCATCCAGAAAACCTCTGTTAGCTGGGAGGGCACGTGGCTGGTGTCTGCTGATCCCAGGTTGTGCTCCAGCTCCTCTCTCACCTCCTGTGCATTCTTCAAAATGTTGCTCTTGGGGTATTTTGTCCTCTCTTAGCTTCTCTGGACTAAACACCGGGCTAGCATCCCCAGAGTGTCAGCAAAAGTCTGCTTTCAGCGGCTGTCTCCAAAATGTCTCTCTCAGCTGCTCTGAGGTTCTTCTGTCTGTGAGCTCTTCTATAGGACTCCGGTGATCAAATCAAGACCCACCCTGAATGGGCAGAGTCCATATCTCCATGGAAATAACCCAATCAAATGTTTCACTCACAATTGATTGAGTCACATCTCCATGGAAACACTCAAAGGATTCCAACCTAATCAACACTAATACATCTGCTCCCACAAGATTGCATTAAAGAACATGGCGTTTTGGGGACATAATACATCCAAACCAGCACACCTGGATAAATGAGTGGATGAATAAATGGATGAATGGATTTGGGAAGGAAAAGTCCAGTCTCATTTCTTTCCATCCTGTGTGCTTTCTACAACCCCATCCAACTGAGTCTCAGAGAAGTGAAGCAGCCTCCCTGAGGTCACCCAACACGTAAGAAGCGGGGTCCTACTTCAGGCTTATTACGCCGACACATAGAGAAAACAGTTTGTAGCAAAGGGGACCTTGTCTTCTTGTCCAGAGACCTGACTTAAAGCCTGGCTCTGGCAAAAAACTCCCTGCAGATGTCAGAGAAGTTGCCTCACCTTTCTGGGCCTTAGTTTCTTTATCTTTGAAGTGGGGGCCACATCCAGGAACCTTAATCCAAGTGTTTGGGTGTCTGGGGGTGCTCAAGGGTGCACAGGGATGCAGTTGCAGAGGAGGTAAGGCTGTGCAGGGGTATTTTAGGCAAAGATGAGGAAGATGGACCGAGACAGATAGGAAATCAGGTGGGGAAACTGAGGCTGAGGCTGGGGCTGGGGCAGGCGGCCCCACCCACAGGTCCTTGAGGGCCCCCCAGGGGATCTCTGCATCTCCAAGTGGGCCGATTCCTGTCCTTGACCTTGGCTGTCGACCTCAGATATACTTGTTTTCAGATGAAGGCTGCCCGATCCTCCTCTCTGGGTCTGCAAATGCGAGCTCCATCCCTCTGGGTTAGTGTACCAAAGGCCTCCCCGTCCCTGCTCACTCTTGCTTTCTTGGCCAGGTCTCAGTGCTCAGTTCATACAAGGCTAAATATTTGGACACTGGGAAAGCATTAAGTAACTGGTGGATTTTTTTTCACCCTTTTTCCACTTGCGTTTGTTTGTTTCCTGCGGGGTTGCCTGACACCAGGCAGCACTGAATGTGGTCCTGTTCTCTCCATAGCTGAGATCAGATCGCTCAGGCCAGTTCTGTGCACCTAGCTGTGGCCTGCCTCGGTGGCCTCCGAGACCGCTATGCCAAAGAGTTCCCGGGGTCTTGAGAAGTGAGAAAATGGGAGCGATCTCTTCAAAACACCTGAAAGCCATACCTCTTTTGTGACAGAGCAGAAGACAGCCCCATCGATCAAAACAGCAACTTAACGATACAGAACCCATCCCCCCTGCTAGCCACAGCCAATGAATGCAGAGGCTCCAGAAAATAAGGCACCTGTCTGGGGTCTGCCTCTTTGAGCCTTGAGCAAGCCATTTCAGCCTTTTGCATCTGTTTCTTTGTCTGATAAATAGGTGGCTGTTCTGGCTGCCAGATTTAGCAAAAAAATGCACAGGATACCCAGTTAAATTTGAATTTCAGATGAACAATGAATAATTTTTTTTAGTGTAAGTCTATCCCATGCAATATTTGGGACATACTTACACTAAAAAACATGTGTAGTTTATCTGAACTGCAAATGTAATGGGGCATCTTCTATTTTATCTGGCAACTTTAGTTGTAACAATAAAGTGAAATGATGTGTGTACACGCTCTGCGGTGTGCCGGACCCCAGAGCAAATGCTCAGAACAGGGTAGCCATAATACTAAAATGCATCATTTATTAAGTAAATACTATATTCCAGGCATGTCCTTCACATTACTTCATTTCATCACAATGCTCAGTGCAATAAGTAGCATCACTGTCCCCATTGTACTGCTAAAGATCTCAGGACTCAGCAAGATTAAATAACATCCAAGCCGTGAACTGGGTAATTAATAGTAGGAGCGCCATGCTGTGTGCCTCGCCAGCGTTACCTCATTGAATCCTCTGCCCCATCCTGTGAGTAGAAACTTTTGTTGCACTATGACTATCATATACATTTTACAAATGGGACAACTGAGACACAAGAGCATGACTTGCCCAAGGTCCCACAGTTCGTTGGTGGCTGAATGAGTCTTTGAACCTGGGCAGTCTGGCTCCGTCCCTACCCCCAGCTGCTGAGCCACATAAATAGGTCCAGTGAGAGTAGATGAACATGGAGAGAGTAAATGAACATCACAAGCTGACTCTCATTCAAGTCTGCCGTCAGCCCTAGAGCAATGGGATCGTCATTCCCATTCCAGGTGGGTGGGCTGAGACATCCTTGTGTTTCACAGTAGGCAGTGCCAGGTCTCCTGTCCACAGAATCCCAGAGGGCCCTGGGTAACTCAGACAGCAGAGGTAGGGATCAGCCAGTAGAGCCCAGGCATGTTACTCCTGCTTCCAACAGAGAAGCCCTGACACGTCCTGGCTTTGTGACCTTGGGCAAGTTACTCAGCCTCTCTGGGCCTCAGTCTCCTTGTCTGTAAAATGGGCATGATAACGGTACCTCCATCTAGATCTGTTGTAAGCTTTAAATGACTCAACTCATGAAAAGCAGGTGGCACAGTGCTGTGCACATAGAAACTGCAAGATAAATTGTCAGCAGATAAGGTCATTTTTATGCATCTGTCTTAGCCCAAACTGAGGACTCCAGTGCTGGACGTTTCCTTGGGAGATGATTCCCGGAAGTCCCCACAGGGGAGTGATGGGGAGCCACAGAATGGAATAAACTGATACAAGTTATGTTAATTAACGTGTGGTTACTCTGGGCAACTGGAGCGCAATCCCACTGGGGACCTCTGGGAGACTGCGTGGAGCACATCTCTTGTCCCACCCAGGGACAAGGGACCCAGGGTGTTTATCCTCCAACTTCTGCCAGTCCTGGTGCTATCTCAGGAGCATCAATTTCCCGACATCCCTGGCCTAAGCCACTGCTGAGGCCCAGTGTGACACCCGGGAGCTCAGGACAAAGATGGTAATAGCCCAGCAGGCATGGGAATCATGAGTGATAAGCAGATGCCAGCAGGGCACCAACCACATCCATAGAGCATCCCTTCAGATTTAATTAAAAAGCATCTTCTGCTAAAACAATAATGAAGATGACAACAATAACAACAACCATAATAATAATAATAATAATAATTCAGATGGAAAACAAGGGACATGATCTGAGCCCCTCATGGGGCACCCAGCCCAATGGTCTTCTCCAAAGCTGACAATGGGGTGCCTGGCTGTCAAGAAGAGCACTCAGAGCATCTTCCACTCCAAGGAGGATGTGGGGCGGATGTCTGGGATCCAGCAGCAGGAGCCGCTGAGAGGAGAGGACACAGCCCGTCCTTGAGGCCCCACACCTCCCGCAGAGGGCCAGGAGACTAATTGCAGGGGCAGAGGGCCCATAAAGCCTGCCCGGACATCTCCTGGCAGCCGGCTGGAGGCAAAGCCTGTCAGGGACCAGGCACTCAGCTTTGATTTAGCATCTGAGCAAATGGTTAAAAGACAAAAGAGGAGGGGCGGCTCCCTTGGGTTGAGACAAAAATACTCACTCTAAGTGGTCAGACCATGAGTGTACTTGGAAGAGAATTACTGTTCAGGGTTCACCTCCCCAGGGTCCGGCGTTTTCCATGGGGCATCTGACTATGTCCTCCCAACCAACCAGAAATGGATGGTATTATTGCTTTTATAATACCTTTATTTTTTAGAGCTGTTTTAGGTTTAAGGAAAATTGTGCAGAAAGTACAGAGCATTCCCATGCATTCCCTCTCCCCAACCACACACACATTTTCCCCTATTATTATCATATAGTTGATATCATATAGTATGTAGCCTTTAAAGACTGGCTTCTTTCATGCACTTAACATTTCTTTATGTCTTATCGTGACTTGATACCTCATTTCTTTCGATTGCTGCATAATACTCCAATGTATGGATGCACCGCCATTTGTTTATCCATTCACCTACTGAGGGACACCTTCCAATTTGGGGTAATTATGAATGAAGCTGCTTTAAACATTTGTGTGGACCTAAGTTTTCAACTCATTTGGTTAAATACCTAGCACGATGGTCGGATTGGACAGTAAGCCTATATTTAGCTCTGTAGGAAAATGCCAGATTGTCATCCAGAGTGGATTTCCAGAGAATCCTGTCATGCCACATCCTCGCCTGCATTTGGGGTTGTCAGTGTTTCAGATTTTAGCCTTTCCTACAGATGCGTAGTGGCATCTCAGTGTTGTTTTATTTTCAGTTCCCTAATGACATATGATGCTGAGCATCTTTTCATATGCTTATTTGCCATCTGTGTATCTTCTTTGGTGACGTGTCTGTTCAGATCTTTTGACCATTTTGCAATTTGGCCATTTTTTAATTTGCCAGTTTTCTTATTGTATACATTTAAAGAGCTCTTTTTATATTTTGACTACAAGTTCTTTTTTCAGATATGTGTTTTGCACATATATTTTCCAGTCTGTGGCTTGTCTTTTCATTCTCTTAACTGTGTCTTTGGCAGAGCAGAAGGTTTTTTTATTTTAATGAAGTCCAACTCCTCAAGTTTTTCTTTCATGGATCTTGTTTTGATGTCCTATCTAAAAATCTGCTAAACCCAAGGTCACCTAGATTCTTTCCTATGTTGCCTTCTAGACATTTTAATGTTTGGCATTTTATCTTTAGATCTATGATCTATTTCAAGTTAAATTTTGTGAAATATGCCATGTCTGTGTCTAGCTTCATTTTTTTTACATGAGGTTGTTCAGTTATTCAGCACAATTTGTTGAAAAGGCTACCCTTTCTCTACTGAATTACCTTGGATCCTTTGCCAAAGATCAGTTGACTACATTTGTGTGTCTTTTCCTGGGATCTCTATTTTGTTCCATATATCTATTTGTTTATTCTTTCACCAATGCCACACAGTCCTGATCACTGTAATTTTATAGCAAATTTTGAAGTCAAGTAGTGTCAGTTTGTGGATTTTATTCTTCTCCAGTATTGTGTTGACTATTCTAGATCTTTTCCCTATCCATATAAATTTTGGAATCAATTTGTTGATATCCATAAAATAACTTGCTGGGATTTTGATTGGGAACATGTTGAATCTATATATTAAGTTAGAAAGAATTATCTTCTTTTCCGTGAGCATGGAATATCTTTCCATTTATTTAGATTTCCTTTGATCTCTTTCACCAGAGTCTTAAAGCTTTCTTCATGTAGATCTTGTAGACATCATGTTAGAGTTATATCTAAGTATTTCATTGTTGTTGTGGTAATGTAAATAGTGCTATGTTTTTAATATCGAATTCAAATTGCTCATTGCTGGTATATAGGAAACAATTGACTTTGGTATGTTAATTTTGTATCCTTCAACCTTGCTGTATTAGCTTATTTGTTTCAGGGTTTTTTTTTTTTTTTAATTTTTGCATCAATTCTCTGGGATTTTCTATATAAACAATCATATCATCTGCAAAAAAAAAAAAAAAGTTCTGTTTCTTCCTTCCCAATCTATATACATTTCATTTCCTCTTCTTGCCTTATTGCATTGGCTAAAAATTCTAGTAGGATATTGGATAGCTGTGGTGAGAAAGGACATCCTTGTCTTGTTTCTGACCTTAGGGAGAAAGTGTGTAGTTGCACACCATTAAATAGGATGTTGGCCATAGGTTTTTTTTGTAGATGTTCTTCATTAAGTTGAGGAAATTCCTCTCTATTCCTAGTTTGCTGAGAGTTTTTATCATAAATGGGTGTTGGATTTTGTCAAGTACTCCTTATGCATCTACTGATATGATCCTATGACTTTTCTTGTTGAAACAGTCTGGAGTAAATCCTACTTGGTCATGGTGTATAATTCTTTTTATACATAAATATTATATTTATCCACCTTTTAAAGATGTGAGAGTAGAGGTTAAAGGAGGAAAAATGACTTGCCCAAGGCCATACAGCTAGGAATGGTCAGAGTTAGGATGAGAACCTAATAATGCTAGTCCAGCACTTGTGCTGGTCTATAAACAAGCCCCCCACCCATCCCCAACACAGACCAAGAGAATAAACATTGTTGGGGGACCTGATGGGGGGGCACTGAAGGTCAGTGAAGGTCAGCAGGTGGCTTGGGGCCTCTGGAATCAGAACACCTGCTTTATTTCCTGACTCTCAGGTTTTCATTAGCTGTGTGGCTTTAGTCGAGTGGTGTGAACTCCCTGAGACTCAGTTTCCTTATCTCTAAAATGAGGACCCAGATACTACATGCTTACCTGGGTTGTTCTGAGGACTGAAGGATGTCAAGTCCCTAGAGTATCTAACTGATGCTTCCTAAATATTCCATCCATTTCCAGGGGGATTTGCAATTCACAGGGGGCTCCTAGAGGCAGAGATGAGCTTTCTGTGGTGGGGAAGCCCAGCCACTGGGGAGATCAGATGGGAAGATAGGAGAGTCCAGCTTAGCGTGTCTGCAGATCTCCATGCTTTCTCCACCAACCCCCTTCAGAGGTTGCATCCTGTCAAGGCACCTTGGAGGACAGTCTCCAGACACTGCCTGGTATTGCTAGTAGGATGCTCCCTCTGCCTCATCCAATGTATCCTATGGGATCTTAGCTACAAACCTCTGATTGAGGTCCTCTTAGCTGTGCCATTTTATAGATAAGCAAACCGAGGCTCAGCGAGGCAAGACCCCTTGCCCAAGTCATGCAGCTGGTAAGCCCCAGACCCAGGGATCCAGTCCAAGACTGCCCAGTCCCACAGCCAAGAGTCCCTCCACCATCAGCTAAGCCAAGAAATGTAGAATTCTTCCTGCAAATGCCCAGCAAAGGCACTGAAAGCAGCTGCCTCGCCCTGGACAGGTGGCAACTTCACAGCCCTGTCAGAAGCTGCTGGAAGCAGGCCTGGGCACTGCTCGGCTCATCAGCAGGGCTGGATTGCTCCTTTGTTTTCCTGCTGGGAGTTAGTGTCTCAGTGAACACCAAATCCACAGGCTTCACACTTTCCAGAACCTCTGGCCTGGTAACTCCCCTCTCTTCTCCCAACCCAACTGCAGTCCTGTTTATGAAAGCCTGTCTGCACGAAACATCACCCAGCTGCTTCAGACCTTGGGAGATTTGGGAAACCATCTGTACCTTAAATTTAAGGGGGGTGGGGTGGGGTGAGAGAAGAAAAGCAAAAGAACAAAAGCCAGTGATTTCGCTCTGGACACTGGGCCGCATTAGCTCATGGCCCAGTTTTCTGGGTCAGGGACAGAGATGTGTGATAGTCTTGTGCAGCGTTTGGCAGCAGAGAAACTTGAGTTCCTAAAGATTATTATTTTAACAAACCCAGCTTTGACGTGTCCAAAGGCAGAGGGAGGCTCTGAAGGGTTTTCCAAGAAAGTGTGTGTTCTTGGGGTTATTATTTCAGACTCAAGTTCAGGGAGGGGGACTGTTTTGCTCAACTCAAGTTTCTGGAAAAACAGGCCATTGGAAAGAGTTGGACAAGCCAGGCAGGATGTGGAGTTGGAGAGTGTTGGCCTGAGGAGCGGAGAAGGGGGGAGGCGGGAAGAAGAAGGGCCAGCAGCCCTGGCTCCAGTCCACGGGAGGAGGCTACTTGAAGAAGAGAGCTTGTTGCAAACTCAGTGGCCTCACTCTTGAGGAATAAGCCTCAAACAGTTAGCCTTTTCCATCTGGAGCAAGGGGGGTGGCAGAGAAGAGAGCAGCAGCCACAAGCTGCCATCTTGGTTGGCTTTGCAAGGCAAGGGCAAAGGGTTGGATGTCATGGGATATCCTGGGTGCTATCTAGACATTGCTGAGCAGCTCTGGATCTCAGTTTCCCCACTGGGGTCAAGAGCCTTGAAAGTTTACGCAAGGCCCAGTCCCTGATTGTTCTTCAACCTCAACCTGCACACTCTCTTCTTCATGCATTAGGTTCCACTGAACTTTGCTCAGATCCTTGATGTCCCACTGTCCTGCCAGCCCAGAACTGTCTTCCCCTACCCTTTTCTTTACTCCCAAGCTGCCTCTGTCTCATCCTCTGGGTGCCACTTTTCACCTCTGCTGGGGAGCCTTCCCCGATACCCTTCACTGAGCCAGGAGCCTCTATGATACATTGTCCCAGCACTGTGCATTTCTTTGTAGCACATTTCACAAATTTAATGCTGTTATTACTTATCAAGTGTAGGTCTCTCCCACTGAATCCGAGGTCCATGAGGAAGGAAAGGAAACATGCCCCAAAGTGAGACTCGTGGCAGTGTACACACTGTCCCAAAGGAAGGGGCAGAGCTCAGACTTGTCACGGTGGACCCCAGGCCTGTGGTCAGTCCATTATACCATGCAGACACCACATGGACTGATGGACACTGTGATAGAAATCCCTTCCTCTACACCATCTTCATAGGATTGCATGGAAGGCCACTCTCTGGAGGATATATGTCCCACCCACCTTGGTTGTTTGGCCATCACCAGTCAATGAAAATCAGGTGCTTTAAAAGAAAGGGCTTTATTTGGCCAGTGTAGACAAGTCATTCTGCGCCATGAACTCCTTTCTCCCCTGAGGTTCTTCCGTTTCCTCTCGTCCCCTGGCTTTCTTACAGGTATCCCCGGAATCTGTAAATAGAGACTTCTCCAAGAAGCTCCCTGCCAGGGGTCCACCAGGAGACCCTGGGTTCTCATTTCTCCCTTGCTGCTGGAGCAGCGTCCTCATTGGACCAGCCATTCTTTAAGCCCAGAGGTAAGTCATCAGCGTGTCACGTGTCCCCGGGAGTGTCAAGTGTCTCCTGCTTTAGAGCCTCGCGTCCCGAGACTCTGTTTTATGGAGTTTGGCTGTCTGGGGCCGCCGACAATTTCATCCATCAACTCAGGATCGCTCCAGCACTAATGCTGAATTTATAGAAGTGGTTAAACAAAGTGTTGACAATATGGACGGCGTGTTTCTGATTAACACGGCGATTCCAAGTGAAACTGCCAACTGTGGGGAAGTCAGTAAAACACAGCAGTGATTTCCCAGGCTCAGTAAGTTAGGGACTTGACATCACAGGATTAACAGATGTTGCACAAGAAACTTGCAAAGCATTTGGAGGCGTTGCTTGACAAAGAAGTGCAGTCTCATAACAAACCAGACCTCTTTTCCTTTCTTTTTTTTTCTTTCTCTTTCTTTTTCTTCTCCCTTCCTTTCCTCCTTCCTTCCTTCCTTCCCTCTTTCTTTTTCTTCTTTCTTTCCTTCCTTCCTTTCCTTTCTTCCTTCCCTCTTTCTTTTCTTCCTTTTCTCTCCTTTTCTCCCTCTCTCCCCATCCCTCCTCCTCCCTTTCTTCCTCCCTCCCTCCCTCCCTCCCTCCCTCCCTTCCTCCCTTCCTTTCCCTCCTTCCTTCCCTCTTTCTTTTTTCTTTCTTTTTTCTCTTTTCTTTTCTTCCTTCCTTCCTTCCTTTCCCTCCTTTATTCCCTCTTTCTTTTTCCTTTCCTTTCCTTTTCTTTCTTTCTTTCCTTCTTTCCTTCCTTTCTTCCTTTTCTTTCCTTTTCTCCCTCTCTCCCCATCCCTCCTCCTCCCTTTCTTCCTCTCCTCCCATCCTCTTCCTTGCCCTTCCTTTCCTTCCCTTCGGCCTTTATCCCCTCTCTGCTTTTCTTCTTTCTTTCCTTCCTTCCTTTCCTTTCTTCCTTCCCTCTTTCTTTTTTCCTTTTCTTTCTTTTCCTTCCTTCCCTCCTTCCCTTCCTTCTTTCCCTTCTTTTTTCCTTTGCCCTTTCTTCTTTCCTTCTTTTTCTTTCTTTCCTTTTTTTTTTCTTTCTTTCCTTTTCGTCCCTCTCTCTCCATCCCTTCTCTTCTCTTCTTCCTCCGCTCCTCCGCTCCCTTTTCATGTTCCCTCCTTCCTTCCTTTCCCTCCTTCCTTCCCTCTTTCTTTTTTCTTCTTTTTTCTTTTCTTCTTTCTTTCCTTCTTTTTCTTTCTTTCCTTTTCTCCCTCTCTCCCCATCCCTCCTCCCTCCCTCCTTCCTTCCTCCTTCCTTCCTTTCCTCCTTCCTTCCTCAAGAAATTAAATTTGATTTCTCTTTCTGCCTTTAGAGTTTCCATCAGGAGAGTCTATCTCCTTCAGCAATGCTCCCAGACTCCTGCCCTTCCCTTGCCCCCTTCCCACATGGGAGTAGCATTTATTGAATACTTGTTGGATGCCAAATACCTAATAAATCATCTCATGTGAGGTAGGTACTGTGAGTATCTACATTTTAAAAGTAGCTTTTTATTTGAAAATAGCTTAAGATTCACAAAAAAGTTACAAAAATAGTACAGAGAGTTCCCAGGTACCCTTCACCCAGCTTCCCCCAATGACAGTATCTTCCACAACCACAGTGCTTTGTAAAAACCAGGAACTCGACTTTGATACAATAGCATATACCTTATTTGGATTTTATTAGTTCGCACATGAACTCTCTTTCTTTTATATGGTTCTAAAAGTTTATTAATCACATGTGTGGATTTGAGTAACCCTCATCACAACCACCCCTTTATGGTCACACAGCCCCTCCCACCCTAAACCCTGGCAACCACTGATCTGCTCTCCATTGCTATAATTGTGTCAATTATGCTGTATACCTGGACTCTTACAGTATATAGCCTTATAATATTGGCTTTTTGCTCTCTGCTGGATGCCCTTGAGATCCACCCAAGCTTTTGTGGGTGTGACTAGCTCGTTCCTTTGTGTTGCTAAGTGGTATTTCATTGCATGGATGCACCAAAGTTTACCCACTCATCTGTTGAAGGATATTTGGGGCTACCTACAGTTTGGTATTATGATAAATAAAGCTGCTATGAACACTTGTGTGCAGGTTTTTGTGTTGCTTTTCTACATTTAGCAGAAGAGATAACGGAGGCTAGAGAAGGAAAGCGACTTGCCCAAGGTCACACAGCCAGACATTTCATTCAAAATTTGAACCCAGATATTAACTCCAGAGGCTGCGTGCTTAACCATGTGCAGATCTGCATATCTTGTGTGGTTAAAAATGATTAACCCTATGACAGTGTGATTGTGAAACCTTGAGGATCACACTCCCTTTATCCAGTGTATGGATGGATTCATAGAAAAATGGGGACAAAAGCTAAATGAAAAATAGGGTGGGATGGGGGGATGACTTGGGTGTTCTTTTTTCCTTTTATTTTTTATTCTTGTTTTTATTCTTTCTGGTGTAAGGAAAATGTTCAAAAATAGATTGGGGTGATGAATGCACAACTATATGATGATACTGTGAACAACTGATTGTATACCAAGGATGATTAAATGGCATGTGAATACATCCCAAAACTGGCTTTAAAAAAAAAATGATTAATCCGGAAAAAAATTAATGAACTCTCCAGGAAGATGCACTTTGTTTATCTGGTGGTTTTGTGCTCCCAGGAGAAGATAAGAAACCATGTGTCCCTTGAGACCAGTTTGAGAATCAAAATGCACAGTCAGAGGCAAGCTGCAGCTTGGCATCTGGGGATCTTTTAAATTAGCCTCTGCTTCTCTCCAGTTCACACCTCCTGTCATCCTTCGCTGGCTGTTCAGAGCATCATTTGCTATTTCCCCTTAAACAGCCGTCGAGTTTCCAGCCTCCTTGGTTTGGCTGGAAGTCCTTTCCCCTCCGTGGCCACTGTGCCAGCTGCTGCTCACGCCTCTCTTCTCTTAGTAGGTGTCTCCTTGGAGAAACCCTAGCTACAGTCACCGCTCCACGAATATTTATCTACTTCTATAAACATGCATCAATTCATTAAGCTAAGCTCCCCCAGGGCCTAGGATGTGCCAGGCACTGAGCTGAGCTCTGGGAAGCAGAAATAAATGATCTGTAACTTCTGAGCCCAGCCGGACATAGAAAGACATGCACACAGAGAGAAACGTGGAGAGGGGTGAGCATGAGGCTCAGGGATCTAGAGCCCCGGGGAGTCCTGAACAGGTTCCTGTCTGTTGGCGGGACTTGAATGCAATCATCTTCTGCCCTCCCCCTGCCTTCTTTACAGAGGACCATGAGGGAGCCTGGAGATCCTGGTGGAGACATCCTTTCTCCCCGGGTTAGTGTCCTGGACTGATAGGTCTCCCTTGCCTGTCTGCAGCACCAGGATCCAGGGCCCCATTTCAGCCCCACTGCCTGGGACTCCAGGGGTTAACCAGGGTCTGGCAAGACAGTGTGGAGCTGGAGCAAGGCGAGTGGGAGAACAGAAGGTCCACAAGGAGGGACCGACCCAACCCTGGAGCCTGTAATCACGGCAGCTCATCTCCCACCGCAGACCCATAAACAGCTGATCAGCCACACTCCCACCAGCAGCTGATCGTCCTCCCAGAACCAATCATGCTTGCTCTGGGTTTGATTTCCTCCAGCTCATGGCCTCCTGCTCCCCATAAAACTCAATCTCTTGTGTTTTCAATTCAATTAAGGGCTGATAACTCCACCCACAAAGCAATACATTGGAAGTGCTGTCAGTAACCCAGCTGTGGCCAAAGGCAAGTGGGGCCTGGAGGTGGGGGGTGGGGGTGGTTACAGGTAAAGTCTCTGGGGTCCCCGCATGGCGGGATAGAAGGGTGGAGGCTGGGAGGAGAAAAGAGCCCCAGAAGGGAGTCAGTCAGCCCTGACTTCTAGACTTGACCCTGGCATGGATTCACATGCAACTTTGGCCAGGGACAGCCTCTCCCCGGCCCTCAGTTTCCCCATCTGTAAAATGGGACCAAGAAATCCTCTTGTGAGTTGTGAGCTTTGTTCTGCTGCTCGCCCAGACTTCCTTCTTGTGGCTACAATAGTAATTTATTAACTGATTAGAAATATGCCATACCCGTTGACCCAGCCAAGCAGGCCTGTTGTAGGTTTTTGTTCTCGAAAATGTTTGCACGAGCATGCAAAGGGGTTGTCACAGGTATGTAAAAATATCGTTTAAGGGTGTCCATCCTTAGGGAATTGATGAAGTAAATAGTGCTACAGTCATACTTTTGGAATTCCTTTCAGCTGTTGACAACAATGGCAGTAGATCTAAATGAACTGTTATGAAAAGATGATCAAAATACGTTGTTAAGGAAAAGTTGCAGAAAAATATATATTTAAAAAGCAAGTGATCATTACAAAGAGAAAACAAATCAAAACAGAAAAAAAGCGACACTTTAAGTGCATGTTTTGCCTGTGTGTCTGCATCTGTGTTTGTGTGTGTGTGTTTGTGTGTATGAGAGACCCGAAGGACACACGTCAAACTTTTAAATAGTGGAGTTTGGAGTGGAAAGAAGGGACTGAGGGACCTTTAAGTTTTCCGATGAGCACACATTACTTTTCTAATTAAACCTTATTATAAACATATCAAATGAAATGATACCTCCTTGTGGTTGAGAGTCTGAGCCTTGCATTAGAGTAGAAAGAAGAATGTTTAATTCTCACAACTCGGCAATAACCACTGTTGACATTTTTATGTATTTCCTTACGGTCTTTTTCCTGATTCACGCACACATATATTTTTATAATAAAGTTGGCATGATGTGCCACAAGAAATTTTGTAGCCTGCCTTTTCATTTAACATTTTCGCATAAGGATTTTCCCAGGTTGTTAAAATGCACCCTGTAATCACGGTAGGAGGCCCCCTAGATCGTCCAGCAGCCTGCACTTTCTCCAACCCTGTGAGGGTTAGAATTACCCATTAATTGCTAGTCTGCTTTGATTGATTGGTTGCTCCCCCAGGGTGGGGAGACAATTAACTTGTTCCCGGCTTCATCTCCAGTATGTTGCCCATAAGAGGGAGTCAATAAATATTTGCTGAATAAAAGAATGAACAGAAGATAAATGAATGAAAATATTTTAAACAGGTGCATGCAAAATAGTGGTTGATAAGAAACCACGACCCCTGTTGTCCAGTTCACTGTCTGTGTCCGGTTTCTCTCCTTTGGGAAACACAGCAGTGAATATCCTGCTGCCCCACATCTGAATGTAGGGCAGGGCTCTTTCTCTCCTCCTTGGAAACCTCTCATTTCTTTTCTGATGCTCTCATTTCTTTTCTGATGCAAGCTTTCACCACCGAGCTTGGCTTTGAACGCAGCCCAAACAAATTGCCGCGTGGGTCCCTGGAGGCGAGTGTCATTTCGTTCACATCAGCAGCTTTTGATTGAAGTGGGGAGTCAGACAGCTGGGAAAGGAGGCGTTTCCCGAGGTAGCCCAGGGCACAGGGAGAGCCCTCAGGAGTGGCCACTTCCAAGGTGGGATTCTCTACCCCTCTGTGGCTCCATCCTTTGGAACCAGATTCCTTGACTCCCATAGCTGTGCAGAGACTTCAGCCAACATCTAATAAAAGCCTTTGCATCATAAACACATTGATCCCACTTGATCACTGCGGGTGTGACATTGGGCTCAGCGAGCCCCAGCTTCTTAAGATGGGGATAGTAAGAGAAGCCATCTCACACGTCCTTATGCAGATTAATGAGATAAAATTCATGAAGTGCTAGCATGATGGGAAGTGCTAGCACTATGGGGGGCGTGCAGCTGGAGACCTTCAAGGATCAGGGTTGATCCTTTGAGTGTCTCTGGGGACTTCTAGATAAAATTATGCCCCTCCTTTGCCTGGCACGTGAAGCTGACCCCATTTGATTCACCTTGTTGATCTCTTGCTTTTGTCTTTGTGGAAATGTAGCCCTCCATCAAAAGGTCCACATGGGTCAGCCTTGGCCATAGACTTCTAAATGTTTTCTTTGATAATTTTGGAAGGAACATAAAACATCGTAACCAAATGCCTTATGGCAGGGTTCACAGCAGGTGATGGATCCTGGATCCCAAAGGATCTCCAGCGATTGGAGAATGGGCCCAATCTGGCAAGGTGAAATTTAAAAGGGGACTATCAGAATCCAAGACCTGGGTTTGGAAACCAACTCCATGAATAATAGTAATGGTGGCACTAGCCCACACTAGCACATTCTATGCCAGTGACTGTGCTCAGGGCTTTGCCTGCATATCTTACTTAATTTTACAACTTTCCTCTGAGGAAGTCCAGTGATTATCCCCATTTACAGAGGGGAAACTGAGGCTTGGCATGTTTGGTTCCCTTGCCCAAGTTCTTCCAGCTGATAGATGGCTGAGCAGAGATTCAAAGCCAGAAGTGTCACTCCAGACCCACACCCAGCCCCTGTGTCATCTTAGATGGCAGAAGTGCCACATTCTGAATCAAGTGGGTGACTCGGTTGGTCTTGGGGTGATAAGAAGGTTAATATACCCTAAAATACCCGAGTGGCTGCCAAGAGGCTGGCATTCATTCATTCCTGCAGTCATTCACTCAACAAGAGTTTATGCAGAAGCTACCTACGCCAAGTGCTATGTTAAACGGTGGATTTGGGGTAACCAGCTGAAAGCAGTCTCTGCCTTCTGGGGGCTCACAGTCTAGCAGGAGAAACTGACGATACAAAAAAGAGATTCCTAGTGAGCCTTTGGAGCAAGATAAAACATGCAGGTACTCAGCACATAGCAAATGCTCAATGTTAGCTTATAAAAATAAAAAATTGGCGCCACGACGGTGAGCATCATTGACTTTGGGGACCCAGGGGGATGCATTTCACATTTATTCCTGTTAAACTTTACCTCCTTAGATTCTGCACAAAGCTCTGTGCATTCATAGCCCCTGCAAAGCAAACACCCTCTCCCCTAACCTTAGGGATTAGCTAGGAAAGATTTGTTTGGGGTCTGATTTGCCCATTGGTCAGAGCCTCCTTCACCTCTGAGATTGTTTAGGGACCCATCCTCTGCCCCAGCATCCATCTGCACCCAGGCACCCACTGCTCCGAGACTTCGCTCTGGCTCATTCAAATGTGGCCCCAGCCCCCAGATATGCAGAGTCTGGAAATGCCATTTGCAAGCAAAAGGTTAAAATAAATATCTCCTTGGAAGAGAAAGAAATACCTTAAACAAAGTTAACTCTCTTATATGACTCCTTGCCTTACTTGCATAGCTCCCGGGCGAAGGTAGGTTATTGTATTGCTTCAGACTACACAGGCCCCTGGGATGCTGTATTGGCCCCACAGTCCCATTTCAGAGATGAAGAGACCGAGGGTCACAGAGGGAAAACCAAAGGGGAGGCCCAAGTCCTGGACTGGACTGACGGGTGATGGATTTGCTCTCCGGTCATGGCGGCTCCACCTGCCCTGGGATGGAAATCTCATCAAGTGGGGTTTTCCTCGGAACCCCTGCCTTTCCTGTCCCAGCACTTGCAGGGGACACTATAAAAACAGCCTCTCATGAGGTGTTACGGAGTTTCTGTTTTCCGGCCTCTGTCCATGGCAGGAAACGCTGAGAAGACAAATGCTGCCGGGCCTTGTCTTGGGTGGGAAAGCTTTTCAAAGCTGAAGAAAGCTCTTCTTTTATCCCCCACCCTCATTTCAAAGCCAAACCCTGGGCTTCCCAGCTCCACTTCTTCCTACCTGTTCATGAGAATTCCCGGCTGTCCCTCCTCACTCCAACTAGAAGTGGAGAAGTCAGGAGTCTTGGCCACAACTTACAGCAGGTCTTTGGTCCAGAGTCTCGTAAGCTCAAATAATGTATGAACCCCTTTTAAGAAGTGAAAGTGTATAGCCCTATACTTAAATCAGTTCACTTGAAAATTTACTTTAAATTTGTAGAAACGTTAATGGAGCCATAAAGTCCTTTTATCTTATTTTTGCAGAAATATAAGCCTCCTTACCTTATGATTATAAGCATAACTACCAACCAAAATGATCAATGTTAATTTCAAAATGATCAATGTTAATTTAACAAGACAAAGAATACTATTTGTTTGAATCTAAACCACCCCTGTTAGGTTTAATGTAGAAAAATGGCATTCTAGATCTGCTTCTATATATAAATTTTGTGTCAGTTAGGAAATGCATTGGAGGGTAATAAAAGCAATCCAAATTGACAGTGGTTCAAATGAATTGGGGTTTTATTTTTCTTTGTATCAAAGAAATCAGGCAATGTGTAGTCTTTAATGTGCTAGCATCTTTAACATGTGGCCATCTAGTTCAAGGTGCCTCATGGTTGTAAAATGGCTGCCGCAACTCCAGCCATTACATCTCTGTTCCCTGCAAGAAGGAGGAAGGAAGCATGCCTCCAGCGATGTCAATCCTCTTTAAAGAACCTGCTTAGAGGCCCCACCAAATGACTCCTACTTATGGTTCTTTTGTTCAAAATGACATGTGCGATAGCAAGGATTTGCTTGCTAACTCAGGATAATCAGACCTCATGTTTAACCTAAACTGCTGATCTTAAAGATGCACTACTTGGTTACATGGGATTGGATCATAGCTTTGAAATTTCCATTAAATGAGCATCTGTTACAATTACTACTGGCATCAGGAACACAAAAAGGTCTCCACTGCCTCGTTCCTACCCATCTCATGGCTAGTGAATGGTTGCCCGTAGGCCTGTGCAGAGGTAGAGTCCAGTGATGTGTCCACTCAAATGTGAATATGGTGTTGCTGAGTTCCCTGAGACATCAGTGCTTCTGCCTGTCACATGATGTGACAAATCCTCCACCGTGTCCTCCTCTTGGAGCACCTGAAAAATCGTCTCTGGAACCACACAAGTTGAGGCTTACCAAGTGAGCTCACAACTGTGAATGCAAATACCAACCCAGGCACTGGGTTGATGAATCACATCTGTCCTGGGTTATAAGATGATCACTCCAGTCTTCTGGAATATGCTTAAAACCTTTTCCAGGTTACAATAGAAATGAGAAGAAAAACAGGTAGAGAACTAATGGGCCCTTTGGGGTATATTTTTGGGTCCAAGTCTGAAAAACAATGGTTTCTGCCACCAGGCATCACGCTTAATGGTTTTAAAAAGGTCTTTGCACCCATAAAAACTCATGTGGTTTGCTCACAGAAGCCCTGGAAGCAAGTAGAAGGATTATCTCATTCATGTGGTGCAGGACCTGGGCCTCAGAGAGGGCAAGCAACTTGGTGATGGTCACACAGCATATGAAGGTGAGAGCTGAGACTCAGTCCTGCTCTGGCAGAGCTGCGCAGGGCTAGGCTCTGAAGCATTCTGCAATATTGCATCTGAGGCCTGAAGCCCCCTAACCAGCACTGCCATTCCTGAGACCCCCAAACAACAGAAATGATGCTCAAGGCTTCAAAGACCCTTAAGCATTGGATGGGGTCTTAGAGATGATCCAGAACAAACTGCCCATTATACAGATGGGGAAAATAAGCCACTAATGGTAAGCAACAATCAGGTCAGGAAGACAGTGACAAAGAGGGCTAAGGTGATGGTCGGAAATCCAGCTGAGTTCCAGGTATGAAGGGCCAAACAAAATCAGGCAGGGGACAACAGCAGAGGCTGTGGGATTTCATTGTGCATCACAGTGAAGGAGATTGACCACAAATAAGATAAACCGGGGGGCTTCAGATGGTGATAAAGACTGCAGAGAAAATAAAGCAGGGTGAGGAAAGCCTGTCTGCCTCCCCAGCCCCAACTCTGTGTGACCCTGGGTGAGCTAACTTTCTATAGCGGGTTGAGTCGTGTTCCCCAAATTCCACGTCCATCTGGAATCTCAGGATGTGACCTCATTTGGAAATAGGGTCTTTGCAGATGCAATTAGTTGTCAGGTGACATTGGAGTAGGGTGAGGCCTAAATCCAATGTTGGTGTCTTTATAAGAAGAGGAAAGATACAGGGACACAGAAAACACCCCTGGGGAAGAAGGCGAGGTGAAGATGTGAAGATGGAGGCACAAGCCAAGGAAAGCCGGGAGCCCCCAGAAGCTGGAAGAAAAAGGAAGGAAACTTCCCGGGAGTCTTGAGAGGGGGCCTATTTCTGCAGATACCTTGCTTTTGGAATGTGGCCTCCAGAACTGTGATGGAATAAATGTTTTCAGCCATCCAGATTGTGGAGATTTGTTATGACAGCCCTAAGACACCTTCCCAAGCCCCTTTTCCTCCTCATTTCATGGACCTGGTGAAAATCACATTATCTCCCTCATCAGTTACTGCAGGGAACCAATAAAAGGTCTCAAGCTAAGCCCCCCCGGGCAGTTGAGCTGAGAGGTTGAGATTCCATCTTTTGAAGGTGCCAGGGTTCCCAACCCAGCTGGACCCCTCGCTAGCTGGGCTACCTTTGAGCCCATCTGTAAAATGGGAGCAATGCCCACCTGCATGTACGTCAGGTCGTGGAGAGAACTCGTTGAGTTTCTATCTGCAAAGCACTTGGAGCCATGCCTGGTACCCAGCAGGCTCTGTGCAGGTGTTTGCCACGATTGCTTTGTCTTTGTTTTTATTGGTCGTCATATCATCATCATTAGCACACTGCCTGGTTTAGAGTAAGCCCTCAATAACTATCACCTGTTCCTATTTGCTCGTCTATTATTCACCCTATTTATGAACACGGAGCCGGGGACTATTCTTAGGGACATTATCCATCATTCACCCCGACACCTACAGGTGCTCCGTAAGTATGTCCAATGAGTGAAAGAGTGAATGAATGAATGGATGAAGGATTCCAACCAAGTTGCTCCCCAGGCTGAACCCTAACCCCATTGTTGCGTCCCCGTGATGAGAAGACGGCCTTTCCCCGTCGTCAGCGCCAATCGGTCTCCTAATCCACTGCTCTTTGGTTTAAGAGTCATTACAAAGTGCTTAATTAAGTAAGCCTCGCTTAATCACCAAATGTTTGCATGTGAAACGAGTTCCCGGGAAGCAGGGCACTTGACGTGTTCTGTACAGAAAATAATTACGCGGAGGAGGGGTAGGCGGGGGGCTGGGGGTCTGGGGGTCTGGGGGGCTCCGCGTTGCATTTGAGGGCTTCGCCCATTCATCACCGAAGGAATTAAAAGGCTGGAGCCAGAGCCAAAGCCAGAGAACTCCCGCATTCCTGCCTCGTGAATCACTGGGAAGGGGGCAGCTGTCTGGGCTTCCAAAGGCACAGGGCAAGGGGAGAGGTGGGAATTGGGAGTGGGGGAGGGGTTAGGGGCTGGCAGGGGCCAGGGGGAGGGGCCCGTGGAGACAAAGGGGGACCTCCCTCCACTTCCCCAGATAATAACAACCCCTTCCTGATTCAGAGTCTTTGCTGTGTGATTTCAAGCCTCAGCTAAGATTTCAATTGCCCTTGCCTCTTATTTCAGGAAAAGGGTTACAAATTGTGAATTGTTTCAGAGAGTTAGTCGGTGTGAGTATGTGTGTGTGTAGGCTATGGTTTAGTTTTTCATCAATAACCTCCCGATCCAGTGTTTCCCACAGAGAACCAGACCCAGCTCCTCGTACTAAACAGGTTGATGTTAGTTGGTACAAAGATGAACTTACTTTTCTTATCTCAATAGCTATATGTCTACTTCCATACATATTAGAAAAATAGGGAGAGAATGAACACCTCATGTTCTGATTTCATGGGTATAAGGGATATACATACATAAGGATTTGGGGGACCCATCCCTGACACTTTTCCCTTCTCCCATCATACTTGTCACCAGTGGGGCTCACATCCCTGGTAGTCAAGTGCTCTTATTATGTCCATTTTGCAGATTAAGAAACCAAGGCCCAGGAGACACAAAACAGCCCCTCCCCCCTTTCAGGGATGGCAGCATCGTACTGTCAGGAAAAATGGTAGATGATGTTGATATGGGCAAAATATATTTTAAAAAGATTGCTGCCTGCTCTGTCTAGAACATCTCCTTGGGTTATCTGTGACTTTCCTTGTCTTTGAGCTATTTTATAACTCTAAATTGAAAAATAAAAAAGATAGTAATACAAATGATTCATGCCATAGAAATGCAAATGAATTTTGTCCAGTGGAATGCAATTGATTATCGCCGTGAAGTTATTGACCAGTTTTGCATCTAGTTGTAAATTAATCCTGCATTCCCGATTGCCTGTATACGCGTGTGCTGTTTGAAATCTCTTTGCAATCAGTTGTACCATCTTTCTGGTTCCTTCATTAGTTAATGAGTGAAATAAAATCTTGGACACGTGTTCATTTTATAATTGTATTAGAGTCTTCAGTTTACCTTATTTAAAAATTATGGTTCAACAGTGTCCCACCCACCAAAACACTCCTATTCAGTAGTTAAAGAAAGATCCAATTAAATAAAGGACGTGAGATCAAGTTGTGGGGTTTGGGGGAGATGTGTATTGGGGGAAGGGAAACTGTCTAGAGAGTATTTTGATTATAAATTGTTGGTTTGTCCATGTTTGTGTGTGTGCTTCTTCCATTGTAGGAGTTCCATCTTGGTTTGTCTCCCCCATCCCATTCGGATGGGTGACCATCTCTGGGCTCATCATTTAGGGGTGGGGGTGAGTAAAGGCAGTGCAAAAAGCAAAACAGGATCCACAGTTTCCTGGAGAGTTTCAAAAACTAAACTCTTAGGAGAGATGAGAGGGTTTGTGAAGGTGATGGGACAGAGGAAGAGGTTTCTCCAAAGGCATCCTGGACTTTGGCCAAATGTTGACCCAGGACAGGGAGAGACGGAGGGGCCAATGATCAGGAATGCCTTGGGGTGAGCTATGTAGACAGACTTTCCCACACACCCTACCCAAGTTTGGTGTGGTAAGACACTGACTGTGACATTGTCCTGGGGGCAGTCTGGGGACTCATATCTGCCCCAGGTAATGCTTTCCTTCAGCCCAGTGAGTGGGATGCTTGAAGAAATGGAGCTGATTTACAGAAAATAAAGAGCTGTAGCATTTCGTGTAGTCCCGGGCACCATAGAAATGGCAGGGGTAGCCTGAGTTTGTTGACGGCCCCATATGTGTGTCTCATTTAAGTGTCACCCATGGTTAGCTCCATGTTTACAATAGAGAAGCCTGGAATCAGAGACAGTGGATGGTGCCCCAAAGCCACACAGCGAGTCAGAGGCCAGGATCAAACCCAGGCCGGCCTGTGCTCAATCATCACCATGGGGGTTCCCAGAGCTAGCAGCCATGGCTGCCCCCGTGGGAGCTTGCTGAAATGCAGGTGTCAGGGCCTTCCTGCCTGGAGATTCCCACTCATCAGTCCTGGGGCCCCATTGTCTGCATTTAAACAGCAACCTGGTAGATGCTGAAGCAGGGCCAGACTTGGAGAAACTCCACTGCAAGGGGCTAATGGTATTGCATGACGAATAAAGTAAAGTGCTCAAGGAAAAGGCATGCTAGAAAGCACTTTGCAAACTCTGTTGCAAGGGAAGAGGGGCATCCGAATGGATCCGGGGAGAGCCCAGCAGACAAGCCACTGGCTTCAGGATCAGCCATTGGTCAGATCAGGGACAGTCTGGGATAAGGGAAAAACTCAATTCTCAAAGCTGGAAGGACTCTTAGCAACTTTCTATTTTACAAATGGGGAAACTGAGGCTCAGAGAGGGAAAGAGACTTGCTTAAGGCCCCACAGCTGGAAAGAAGCCATGTAAACCCCAGCACTGAGGCATCCTGATCATAATACACCTCTTTGCATTGACCCACTTGTTCACTTTTCATTTCATTTGCTCGCTCACTCACTCATTCATTGATTCATTCAGTGAGCATGCATTAAGGTCCTACTGGGTGTCAGACATGATCATTTATTAAATAAACATGTATTGAGGCCCTACTATGTGGCAGGTGCTGACAATTGGCATATGAGGAGTTCATCTAGAGAAGGAAACACATGCATAAAATAAACAAGCAAGATAACAGAATTCATGCCAACCCAGAAAAATAAAATCCCATTACCCTACAGTTGACCTGCTCTAAACACGCATCATCTCATTCGATCCCTACACCCACCGGTTTTGTGGGAAGAAACAGATGAGATCCTGGAGTATTCACATTAGCAGATAAGGAAACTGAGGGTTAAACTGGCTTCCCCAGGTCCCACGGCACCATACCTCTAGCTCAGCATTGCCTTCCAACTCTACCTAACAGAGGTCCGTTCCCAAGGGTACACGATGGGAAGTTTGGGGGCCTAGGGATGGTTGAGTGGCGTCCCACTCACGGCAGTTGAGGGCTTACCGGGTGACAGAACCAGGCTAAGTGCGTTACACACCTAGTCTGGTTTAATCCTCAGATGACTCTCCTAGGCAGGTCCTGAGACCTCATATTACAGAAGAGGAAACTGAGACTTAGAAAGGTGAGGGAATCTGCCCCAGGTCCAATGGCTAGTACCTTCTCTGCCACTGATCACCGTATAGTAGGCATTTAATAAACACATGTAGAACTCAGGGGGGTCTTGGGAGCAAATTTCCCACCTCCCCACCACAATTCCCCAAGACTGTTCCCAAAGACACCTCCATCTGAAGCTCTTTCCCCCAGGTTCCTTGTCCCTGGTGTGGGACCTGCCAGGAAAACCGGGAGCTTGGACTGGATCTCCTCAGTTGCAGGCCTCACAGTCAGGCCAACCCCTGACCCTCCAAGGGAAGTTCCTCATACCCACCCACTCAGGGCTGGAAATTCAGAGGCAGTCTCCATTGGGTAATGGGGGAAGGGTCTCTGATGGGCCAGTTACTCCTAGCCCAGGGGGGCAAAGCCCATTTCCATTCAAAGCTCAAGAAACAAACATGGCTCTCTGAGCATTCAGAAGTTTCCTTCCTAACCTACTTGGGTGGGGTTAGTTGTGGTCCCTTTTAGGCGGGTTGTTCTGCCAGTTTGAATAAATTATGTCCCCCCAAAAAGAGCCATGATCTTTTAACCCAATTGTTCTAGTTTGCTAATGCTGCGGAATGCAAAACACCAGAGATGGATTGGCTTTTATAAAAAGGGGGTTTATTTGGCTATACAGTTACAGTCTTGAGGCCATAAAGTATCCAAAGTAACACATCAGTAATCGGGTACCTTCACTGGAGGATGGCCGATGGAGTCCGGAAAACCTCTGTTAGCTAGGAAGGCAGCTGGCGTCTGCTCCAAAGCTCCGGCCTCAAAACGGCTTTCTCCCAGGACGTTCCTTTCTAGCAAGCTTGCTTCTCTTCAAAACATCACTCCCAGCTGCGCCCTCTTTCTTCCCCCCTGAGTCAACTCATTTATATAGCTCCACCGATAAGGGCCCACCCTGAATGGGCAGGGCCACGCCTCCATGGGAACATCTCATCAGAATCATAGCCCACAGCTGGGTGGGGCACACTCCAATCAAATCCAACCATCACCAAAACGCCTGCCCCACACAAGACCACAAAGATAATGGCATTTGGGGGACACAATACACTCAAACCGGCACACCAATCTTAGGGTGGAAACTTTTGACTGAGTGTTTCCATGGAGATGTGACACAC